>NW_026455379.1:0-4347 GCF_943734635.1 Anopheles cruzii | reverse complement strand
CCGTCGCCGTCGTCGTCATCGTCTGCGCTCGGTATCCCATGGATACCTGCCGCCGTCGAGCGTGGTGCCGATCGGACGGAATCAAATGTCAAGCAGCGCTGTGATCCTGAGAAAGGTCTTCTGCCCGCATCTTACGCCCGCGTGTCTCGCGTACATGCTTAGGCTTTCCGCACCTCCAAGTGGTCTCGCCGACACCGAGAGCTTTCTGCTGCTGCTGCTGCTGCAACTGCTCGCGACGGTGGACGGAGTTCGTTAGACCGTTGTAGATTTACTAGTGCTCCGAGTGTATCGCCGCCAGTGCTTGACAGTGCCCTTGACATTTCCGTAGCGCAGATTACGAACACCATGAACTCTACGGTGTCCTTGCCCGTGAAGTAGCTGTGAAGTTGACCACGTGGATCATCTCCTTGGCACCTTCAGCGCCTTCATCGGGGTCTCTGGGTCCGATCGGGTTCAGTGTGATAAAGTGATTCACCGTCACCCCTTACAAGGCTTCTGCCAAGGGTTCAAGTGGTTACCGGAGGAAATAGGCAACAACCCACCGAAGAACCACCGTTCCGCCATGATGTATAACAGGCGCTGCAATAACATGACCTATTGCGGAAAATCCTACACGCTGCACAATTCATGTAACGTATTTGCTTATTCGAGTGTTTTTTTATCAGTCCCATATTTACTTTTGTTGTTGTGGGCCTCGCCAGGTCTTTTCAGTGTATTCAACCTTTTCTAATTAACAGTGTTTAATAGTTCAACTCAATATTATTCTTAAAGTTAAACTTATTCTTAAACGGTAAAATATACCATAATGATGCATTCCAACAGAAGAAAGCCAGTAATTGTTAGCACTACTCAGTGGTCCGTTTTGTATACCCGATTCGATCCGTCGCTCTTCTGCATTATTCTTTTCGCCACAATATTATGCCAATTTATTTTTTCGGGTTGGTCCTAAACCAAGAGTAAATGTCCCACGCCTATTGTTGGTTTTTTGGGTATTGCTCGGCGGCACGCGAACGACACAGGGATTGAAGGCTTTTAGACTTATCCTAGCCGTAAGACTTAAAAAAGCTTCTATCCTTTAGTTCTTTTAACTCTTTCGCTTCCTATAAATACATTTTGGCTCTTTTCTTTGTCTCGAATAAAATATTCTTACAATTGGCATCCTTACTTCGTGCTAAGTGTCCCAACTTCAAACTTTCTTTTCTGGACACGCTTTTCCGCGAATGAACCCAGGATGGTCGGATGCCAGAAATAAGTAGTCCCAAAAACTTGGCGAAAGGCGGAATTGAGAATCCGATGCAATGTGGAGCTATTCAGTCCTCGTCCTGTTCTCGTTTTGTTCTATTCTATTATTCGCATTTTTCATTTACTTTCAAATTCAAATTGTTTCAAATTGTAAATAAATGAATTTCATTGTGTAACAAAATTTTGCCTGAAGATAACTTGAACCGAAGCCGATCGCTAGTGTGCAGATGAGGGCTACTTTTTGTTGAATGTCTTATGCTTCTTGTTATCATGTCGGCAAAATGAGAAAAAAGAATCATTACCGAAGAAGTCCAAACAACATTAATTATCAACACAACGAGTGTTTCCGCAATAATAATAGCACGTCGGGCAGCACACTCCTTTAGGTCCGATAAAGATAAACCATCTTCAAGAAAACCGTTTCCGCAAGTGTTGTTTGCAGCTTCCGCTTGCGTAGTATCGTTTTATGGTTATGGCAGTTTTAATACGCCCTGCGTCCCCTTCTGTGGCCCTCGAATTAGCAACGCGGGCCGAGCATTTGTTTTATGACCCGTCCCAGTGTGGCCAGGTTCTCCGATCCGCCTACGCGCCACATGGCTTTATGCACACGCTGCCGGTTGGCTGGCTGACTGGCTGGCTGGCTGCAATATTACTCTACTTGTCATTTGCCAGAAATCCAATCAACATTAAATTTATGTTTACAGCACGCGCACTTCCCGCACCGTGCCGAAAGTCCCGATCTTTATTCATCCATCTTGCGGAAACACGGCACGGCACGGCACGGCAAGGATCCGCCATAACATCCCGCGCACGCCAAACATCCCACATTATTGTGTTTCTTTCGGTTAAGTTGAGATATAACAATACCTCCTCCATCTTACGTACGGGGCCGCTTTACGGCTTGCCCGCGGAGGGGAACCGTAAGCCCCTTCTGACAGCATCCGACCGGAGCGGGGAGTGTCCTGATCGGAACCGTGCTCCGGGCCGATGTGAACGCCCCCTCGCGCACCGTCCCCAGCCCAACGCACCGCGGCGCACACAATAAGTGCATTAGTATTTTTATGTGTTTATGGCTCGCAAGTTTAGCAGAAGAGGTCCTTGCGTTCCGAGAGGACGTGTGGCCGTGTGGCGTGTGCGTGTGTTTATGTTTTTAGTTCACTTCTTTATTACTTTTGCCATCAAAGGGGAACGCTCTCGCATCGCCACCCTTTGCCCATTCCGCCCGGGGCTTCGGTTCAATATTAAAACAACTTCCATCCTTCATCCGTGGGTGTTGCAGCGTTTTGAAGGCGAATCGCGAAGCGAAGCGCTACCGCACACACACACCGCACACGTCGGATGGCTGTCAAAATGGCCGCCGGATCGAGTGTACTAATCGAACCTTATCCATTCTTGTCGTTTTAGAAGCTCATGCGTTGGACGGTCCTGGGGTCAGCAAATTTTCTGGCGCATTAAATTGTTGGACCCCCTTCACTAGTCGGCCCGTCGTTATCCTGAGTCGGATCGGAGTGATCGGATCGTATTTTGGCGAGGTTTTATTTTACGAGCTAATCATAATTTGCTGCCCGAACCGGGAGACGCGGCGGGCAAAACGGCGGGCCCAATTAGGGATACTTTTTTGGGCGTCTTGAAGTAGCCCCCGGGTCTCCGGAATCGGGAGCTACGGATTTAGCTCTCTCTCTTTCTCCACCGGGACGGGCGCGGAGATTTGATTCTTCTCGACGTACGGCAGCGGGCAACGAAATCGAATCCGTGACTCATCGGAGCACGATCGATAAATGTCGAGAATGGATTCCTCTGATCGGATGTCGGAAAGCCCTAAAAATTCAGCCCGTGGAAAGCTGTGCCATGCCGTGCAACCCCAGATTGCTGCTGGATCGTGGATTGATTTATCGTTATATTGCACCCCACGCACCGGAAGAGTCACAAGAAAATGGAACCCAAACCGACCTTCCCGGCTATCTCGGGATGTTTCGTCCATCGGGATTGCGGTCGAGGCACGCAGATTGCACACGTCCGAAACTGGAGCGAAACGGCGAAACCCTACTGTGCGTTTCGACGCGCAAGAACCGTGAACTGGACCAGAGTTCGGCCCTCGGACTTCTTGGTAATGGTCCGAGTGCCATGCCCCCTACGCACTGATATTGCACAACTTTGGCGTTTGGTTGTGCTTGTTTTCCTTGTTTGGGCCGATTCCCGGAACGAGAGCGAACCGTTGCACACTAAATTGGTGCAATAAAAACCCTTACCAAACTGGGCTTGGCGCGCTTCGGCGTGGCTTCGTCAGCGCAATACTTTCCGTTCATCCCTTTCGTCCTGCAACTGGTTGCAAAAAAGCGACGACGCGTTGGGCAATTGGTTTTCGAACCATTTTTTCGTTCATCTGCCGTTGTTTTTTTTTTTTTGCTGTCATCCTCCGGGGACACAGTCCATCCCGGCGTGTTGTGGTGCAATGTTTAGGTCCCGCTCTGTTTGGTAGCACCGTGACGGATCGATGATATCGTTGTGCGCTATTGGAGATTTACAATGTTTTACGGGAACCATTCTGTTGTTTGGGGGGGATGCTAAAAAGGGGGTTTTACGAGTAACTTTTTTTTCCTCTTTTGGCCACCATTTTGCCTGCGGGCGTTTTATGGCGCAGCCCTAGCTGCTCGGGTGGTACAATTTTTTTTTTGGCAGATGCAAAACATTCTTTCTTTCAAGTGTCTGAAGCGTTTGAATATTTGAATAGAAAATCACAAACACGAGTGTCCATGCTTTTGAGAGGGCTTTTCATTAAATCAAGAACTAACCCCCGGCTTGATGATTCGAATGGGCGGTATGTGCTCCGGGTGCTTGTTGAATTCTAGCGTTCAGTTTGCGTGTAACATTTAACAAAACTTCTGATAGAATCGTCTCAGGCAAAGCCTCTGATGATGCTGCCCGGCGGCGGCTGTGGAATGTCAATTTGGGCCACACGGAACCGAGCACGAATTCTGCAATCCGTCTAAACCAAACGGGCCACACAAGGAAAGGACCGAATGGCTCGGCCGAGTTCACTCACGGTTTCCAGAATTTACGACCTCGCACACCCGTAGCGAAGGGAAAACAATGAATTTCTGAAAA
>NW_026455378.1:0-4352 GCF_943734635.1 Anopheles cruzii | reverse complement strand
TTATTCCCAACTCAAGAAGTCTACTTAAGAGCTCCAGCGCTCTTGGAAGTCTTATTGAAGTGATGTACAATTCTATTTCGGGAAATTGAATTACACGATCTTGAAATTATCTAAACAAATACATTTTGCAATTGTGCGTCGACAGGTAGGATTTTTTTTGCATTGGGAAAAAGTTTGCAGGAAAGTATCACTCGGCGACTGTTGTTGTTGGATAATAGAAGAAAAAAGAAAAAGAAGCAGTTGAAAGAATGATGGTCTGTAAAGCTTGCGTCTTATTGTGGGCAACTACAGCAATTTGAATAAATTCCATTCTTAACGATGCTCAGTTCTACAAATGTGCTCCACATAAATGTCTGGTATATTTTCTCGACTATATAATTCTGGGTAAACTATCAACCGCCTAACGGGATGTGGAATTCAGCGATAATATAAAATTTCGTTGTTTTGGTAAATAAGTAGTTTGAATCTTTTATCGTTTTACAGAGGACCTTACGAGAATGATTTGAATGCAGAAATGTAAAATATGTTTAGCTACTCCCGGTCTTGATCATTTATTTCAAATACAAAAAATCAAATACACCAGGTTATTAGAGATCGGCACTCTCACTTTGGAAATCTCAGTTTGTATCTTACGTAAACAATTAGTAAACATTAACAATTTAACAATGAGCAATTTTAAACTATGTAAACTATGTTAGACATAATTCTAATAAAATTGTGTCGTCAGTTCAAGAATCAACATTTAAGGATGGAATGTTTCAACATAGTTTCGATCACGGTTTCGTCTCCGCTCAAAACAATTTTGTTAAAAGACTAGCGTTCATGTTGTAATGTCTGGCTAAACTAAAAAACCTAAAGCACTTTGTGGCGTACTGTTTACATACTTGATGATTTTCTACCAGTCCGAAGAAGAACAAAAAATCTACTACACACGTTATGTGTACACGACGATGTCTTGCCATGGTCGCAAAAAGCACTGGACATTAGTGGACCATACCATAAAAAACCTTGATACTGCAGCACGATGCTAACAAAATCAGCCATCAGCATCTCGAAAAATAAAAAAAAAACAGCTCGACGCGAATATCGTTAACGACAAGGCTTCGTGCTTTTTTCTCACGAAGTGCTTCAATGCAAAGGCACCAGTGGCTACAATTGTGTTTGCTTTCGTCGCACTAAAGTGATATTCGATTAAAGTAAATTTCGTGTATGTTTATATTGATTAGTCATAGTCACGTTACATCGTTCTAATATTTTAGGAAAAAAAATTTGTGGTGGTTCAATTCATCTATTCGACACATTTGACAGTCCATTATAAAACATTCGTGCTGAGGAATTTTACAGTTTACAGTTTATAAAACGTTTAATCTAAGTTTAATCTCTGAATAACGCGTTTTGTGTATTTATCGTGTATCATCGAAAGTTAAAAGAAAATTTAATCCAAACGTTAGACAAATGCAAATGGGATTCGAAATAATTGGAACACGTGATTGAGCTGGTTGCAGTGCTTAGCTATTTCAGCGAGGAATGCTTGCTGTTCAAAATTACCTTTGAGAGTTTCGAAACCATGAATTCACAATGTGAAATTAAACCAAATCGCCAGTGTAATATCCAGTGATTTCAATTGTATATTTACAAGTTGATCGTCGACGACGGCAGCGAGTTTTCACATCTATTTACATTACATCACACAATTGATTATGTAGAAGATGGTGAACTATAATCAGTTAAGATTAAGGTAGTGCTTTTTACTGCATGTCTATGCATTTTAAGGTCACCAAAGTAACCGCTGAAAAATCCCAAAACTCTATTGACATTCATTCAGACGAGGGCTTAAGCCTTAAACCCGCCGAAATAAAGTTGAAAGGTGTACGATGAAAATTGAAGTGAGATGAGTGAGGTCCTGCTCGACAGGTCCCACAGATTATTCATATTTTTGTGTGACCGATACTTCGAATATTCCCTCACCTTGTCAAATCTAACTTCGTGATGCGTCATTTGTACAAAATGCCAATAAACTTGCTACGGGTAAAGCTGTCAAACTGTGATATGCAGTGTTCATATTCTATTCGACCTGGAAAAAGTAGCAACATAAAGTATGAATACTAACGCAGAAAGAAAGTGCGATAAAAAATTGCCCCATGAAACGTTACGAGCCCAGCAGAACTGTGGAAAGCAAATATGCCAATGAGGTTTAAAAAATGCTCTATGAATTATCGAAAAGGTCGATCTTGACAGCTTTACCCTACAGCTTTCCATCAGCCCGATCTTCAAGCCCAGCCATAAAAAAAGATTTCGACTCTGTAAGGATGGGCTCTTCGCTCTTCGCGCCTTCGCGCCTTCGTCGGTCCCGTCGATGGCGCTCGTTCCTCGATTCTCAAAGCCTTTCACATTTGGTGGTGCTGGTGCATCGCTCGAGGACGGTTTTAATGATTGATGGCGATGATACGTGTACAACACTGCGGTATTAGTGGCTGACCCTGTGGAGAGATTTTTCGAACTCACCAGTGCTCCATCCATGAGCACGGCTCCGGTGTGGGAAACATTAGATAAACTGAGGACTGCGCACCACTTACAGGAACCAGTATCGTTTGCGGATTGGTGCTTTTGCTGATGCTGTGGATGGGTGTAGTACCCCGATAGGCTCGTGATGTCGGTCATGGAAAGTGTGATCGTGAGATTCTCACTCGGTGGCGCCGTGTTCTGTGCGGTACTGTCGTTCAAAACTCGGCACACGGATCAAGGCGTTCGACTGCTGTTGTTAACCGTTATGTGGATCCTATTGGAGCCACAGCCAGCAGAGAGTTTGGCGGAATGCACATGTTGGTCGAGGTCTGCGATAGATGGCCCCACGCGCAGCTTCTGATTCGGCGAAACTAAACACGGAAAGTATTCTACTACTGGAACTGCTCGTAATGGGACCGGGAATGGGCTTGTGGTGATGGATTTGGCGATTCCTGGAAACGATATTTGTTGTTGCTGAAAGGTAAACGAGAAAATAAAATCAAACCACGACAAATGCTTAAAATGGAGGTTCGTCATGGAGATGTAACATAAATACTGCCCGGAAGGATCGAAAACATTCATTCCAGATGGGTTCCGATAAATTGTTTCGCTATCCATTGTATTCGACCATACATGCGACACATACTGGGTATTGGTAACAATGGTCCAAACTGGAAAACTTCCATCGACGTGTAGCGGAAAATTGTTCGTCTATGGATGAAATTTTGATAAAGAACAGCAACTTTGTAATAAATGGATTTTCATACTTTTCAACACAGTTGAGTAGAATACGGTATTTTTCAGATGCTATGTAAGCGTACAAAATGTTATTGTTATTGATTAAAGCCGAAGCTGTTGAACGATAAAGACGGAATACAAAATTATTGCATATCCGAAGCTCTTCAAAAGTTAGAATCAGAAGCTCTAGTATTTAAAGCTTATGATTCAGTCCAATAATATACATTCCGCAATCTTAAAATTTCTACTTCAAGCTTATTAGACAGCAACAATAACCAACTGTAATTAATGCTTAACACGTTGATGAACCTGTCGAAAATTAGTTTTACAGATACCCTCGTCACACAGAAGAAACAATTCAAAGACAAGTTCTATTCCTCAGACAGTGACAGATATCGGTAGATTAGTAAATGCCTTTCAGACCAACGTAAGAAAGATCTCATGAACACTCACCATCAACAGCTTCCCCGTTTTAACGACGAATTCCGGCACGCAGTCTACCAGATCGAAGTCCTCGCTCGTCGGACAGAAGGTAAATGGGGTTGAGTCGACCGAATCGGATTCCTTGATGCATTGATTTCCAGTTCGGGACTGAAACAATTTCATTTTGAAAGCCAGTAACGCGCCAAACGAAAGACAGGTGCAACAGAAGAGCAGCACTGAGACATCCACGATGAGCAGCCGTTCCAGGTCTAGCCCAGCCAACGTCCGGTTACTGTCTTCTTCCGCTGCAGTGGTCATCAAAGAGCCACGTAGCGGAAGGCACGCGTTAATTACGATGCCGAAAATCAAATATCCGGTTCCGTCTTTGGCCAAGGAGATTACGTTTTCAGCTTTGACCATCGGCGACTCACCCAAGAATGTGTTGTGGACGCATTTAGCCGCTGCGTTGCAAAGTCCTGAGTCCTCAATTTGGTTCAGAACCGGCGTTAAATCCTCATCGTACAGCTCGATCGACTCATAAGTCCATTCGCCCGGCTCGTCGTTCTCGAGTGGAATATTTTCCTGGAAACTAGTAACAGAAATACTTGAATCGAAACAAATTAGAAAAAGTTGGCAAAGTTATGCCGAATCAAGTGCCAAGTGGCGTCGATTCTGGAGCATAATTG
>NW_026455377.1:0-4354 GCF_943734635.1 Anopheles cruzii | reverse complement strand
AGTAGCAGCTTGCAGCTGCAGACTGGTAGGACAATGGCAATTTTATTATGCTCCTTGGTATACGAAAAGGTGCCCAAGTTCTTCCTCCATTGTCTCTTCAAACCGCGAGGCTTCGATTTTGTTAAAGCAGACGACTCGTCTCATCGTCATCCGGAGTAAATTATATGCACAATGCTCTGTTGTATGAGGGCTGCATGATAACAATGCAAATTAATGATGGCACTTCCGTTGGCAGCGCTCCATATAGCAGGAGGACCCCCCGGGATCGAGGATTTCTGAGTATTCCCTCCAGGAAGTAGGACTTCACTGGAATTGGAAAAGACGTTACTAGACGGCTTTCGGCACCTGCCTTTCTGCATTTTTTTTTTTACTGTTTACTGGTTGGTAATGAATCTTAAAGCCCAGAGCGGACAAAGCAACGAAGCGGCGGTCTTTTGAATTTATCGAATAATCAGAAGTATGGCCAACCACAGACCAAAAAACGGTTGGTTGCGAAACGCGCAATTTGGATCGAGTTTGTGGTGAACTGTGATCGCGAAAATATAATGCAAAAGCTTTCTCGTAATATCATGTAACACCAAGAATCGTCTCTTCACAAGTTCGATCTTGTTTTTGACACGCAGCAGCGCATAAGGCACGCAAGCGACTCAATTACTTTGTTGACAGTTTTTGACCGGTTGAAATCACCGCGCGCGATAAAGCATATATACTGCGCTTCCCTTTGTTTTTGTCTATAGTAGGAGTAAGTTTGCCATAGTTTCGCGCCCGCGATTGTGTGTGTTAAGGACAAAGTATTTTACATGACGCCAAAGGTGAGCGGAATATACTTTCGGCATTCATGTGCGCCTCTCTCGCTAGACACATGATGTTGCGTTCCCGCGAAAAAGGAGAATAACATCGCCGCTAAAGGAGGGGGGTCGGACAGCACCGCGAACTCCACCAACTGCAATCTGTGGTTCACGCACGAGACCGTGCACGTGGGTGTGGGTACACATGTTTCCCACTATTCCTTTTTTCAGATCACCCCAAACCCCCCTCCACTGTCTGCATACATTTTTGCTCCAATGCGCTTCTATGTATGCGTGAAGAACCTGCTGCTGGTTTGTGACCGGAACAGCGGAGAACCGCGAGGAGTGTTGTTGTTTTTGGACGACCAGTTCTGATGTTGGTGGTGTGTATTGCATGCTGCGAAGCCTACAGCAGCAGCAGCAGCAGTACATAATTCATACGCCGCAAACAAAGAAGAAATTGGCGAAGCCACCGCCGCGTATGAGATGCAAACATAGTCTTTTGCATAAAGTTCTTTAGCCAGCCAGCCGATAGACGTATTTTTGTTAACTGTTATTTTGAATTTAATATGTATGGTTGAGGAGGTTAACGAAAATAGCGTCCACGATTTTCCGTTCGGGGATTGTATTTTATGTTGCCAAGTGGCTCAACTTTTATTAGTGTGCATAATCATCATCGCGCACATGTGGTGTTGGCATGCCGCGATTCCCCACCGGGAGAAATGCGAGACGCGCACATATGAATGTCGCCCCCCGTTTTGGTAGCCCAAGGTGCAAATCCTGCAGTTAATTCCCCGAGAATTTCGCTTCTTTGGAATTCGTCTTCAAGAATAAGCCGTTGCCCATGAGGAGGGGGGGGGGGGTTGATGAGTGGGTGTTATAAAAGCCTGCGTATAATTGACCAGCAGTGTGCGCTGTTTTTTTTTTTGCGATACCAACGGTCATTTGGCTATTTTTTGACTTCTCCACAACAAAGTAGCAGCTTGCAGCTACAGACTGGTAGGGCAATTTTATTATGGTCCCTGGTATACGAAAAGGTGCCCCCAAGTTCTTCCTTCATTGTCTCTTCAAACCAAGGCTTCGATTTTTTTTTAAGCAGACGAGGTGCTGACGACTCGTCTCATCGTCATTCGGAGTAAACTATATGCACAATGCTCTGTTGATGATAACAATGCAAATTAATGATGGCACTTCCGTCGGCAGCATTCCATCCTGTACAGGAGGACCCCCCGGGATTAAGGTTTTCTGAGTATTCCACCCAGGAAATAATACTTCACTGGAATTGGAAAAGACGTTACCGGAAAGCTATCGGCACCTGCTTTTCTGCATTTATTTGGTCTATCTTTTTTTGTGTTTTTTTTTTGATGGTAGTGAATCCTTATTAAAAAGCGCAGAACAGGCGAAGCAACGGAAGCGGTGGTCTTTTGAATTTATCGAATAATCAGAAGCCGCATATGGTAAACCAGAAGAGACCCGACCAAACACGTTGGGAACGCGATATGGATCGAGTTTGTGGTAAAATGTGATCGCGAAAATATAATGCAAAAGCTTTCTCGTAATGTTAAGGTCAAGAATCGTCTCTCCACAAGTTCGATCTTATTTTTGACACGCAAGCGACTCAATTACTTTGTTTGTTGACAGTTTTTGGCCGGTTGAAATCACCGCGATAAAGAGCATATACTGCTTCCCTTTTTTTGTCTCTAGTAGTAGGACTACACATAGTAGTTTGTCATAGTTTCGCGCCCGCGGTTGTGTGTGTTGCTGGCAAAATGTTTTATATGACGCCAAAGGTGAGCGGGCACATACGCGATTCGCGCGATTTGGCATTCATGTGCCTCTCTCGCTAGACACATGATGTTGCGTTCCCGCGAGTCCCGCGAGTCCCGCGAAAAGGGAGAATAACATCGCCGCTAAAAAGGGGGTCGGACGGCACCGCGAACTCCACCACCAACTGCCGGTAGCAATCTGTGGTTCACGCACGAGACTGTGCACGTGGGTGTTGGTACAAATGTGTGTGTGTGTGTGTGTATTTGTGTGTTCGTGTAGTTTTTTTTAAGACGAAAAGACTGAGCCCCGTCGTATTTATGTTTGTGTAGTTGTGGTGGTGGGGTTGCAACTGGATATAGCGGGAGGAAGAGCGATAAAAGGATCCCGTATCGCGTCGCGGAAGAAGCGAATCCTTTACGCTTGCGGGGGGCGCGCACTGCACTTTGCTGCATTTGCATGCACTTCATCGTTTCGTGACGGGGGGAGGAGGCTTTTTTAAAATGTTGATTTACAAGGGTGAGAGAATGCGCTCTGTTACGCACACTCTGCCACGCGACGAGTAGGTAGGTAACGATCCCAACCCGTTTATCCGTTCCCCTTATTGTGGGTGGGCCTAGGCTCCAAAAAGGCGCCCCAGACAGCCCGCTTTTTTCGGGATCAAGATCCCAGTGATCACTTCCGGTCAACTACTGTGTCCTTAGGGTACATGACGGACGTCTGCGCGACTTGTTGCCGCTGCACGACGCTCCTCGTCTCGCTCGGAGATCAGGACGATGTGTTCTTCTCCCCACACAGAATTCACCACCATCTTCAAGCCTCTCAGATGCATATGTGGTGTACGCGGTGGGGAGGCGTCGTAGCAGGTGTCCTTTACACTACTTTGCCGTCATCGCCAACGCGCGTAGCCTATATGAATTGGGCTTTGATATTTTCGCGATTTTGTGTATGGTTTTTACTTCGGTGCATTATGTTTTTCTTCTTCTTTCACTCTTGCGTGTGTGCATATGAAGAGAAAGTGCACCCTCTCATCTCTCGTAATGCGCTGCTCGTTGCTTTTCTTTTTTTTTCTTCTCACGTTCTTTCTTCTTCTGGCCTCTGACCTCTCTTCGTCTTATGGCTTTTACTCAGTTTGTCATGGTGGTACGTCACACCAAAATCGAACATCCTTCTCCCCCGCAAACACCTCTGGAGGAATTGTTAGGGTAGGGTGGGCGTTGAAAGGGAGATGCGTGCGGTGCTGCGAATATGCACTTTACCTCCCCCTCCCCCCTCCTGTCATCGTGCTTCTTCTGTGTACCCAGCACAACCACCCGATCTCACTTTACTTGATGATGTGTGTGCATTTTTGCATATTTATATTTATTTGGGGATTATTTGCGCGGCATAGTTTTATTCTCTTCCATTTTTTTTACGTGTTTTCACTTAAATGTCTTTTTCTTTTCTCTCCTACAGGCACACTTGTTGGAACAGCAACCGAAGAAGGACATATGCCTACTTGATCAATAATACTCGTGAGTTGCCGCGATGACTGACTGACTGACTGATGAGGGCGAGCTCCACACAATTTGTGGAGGGATGGTGGCGTGAGATGATGCTGTTTTACGGCTGCTACTATACACGACTGGTAGTTTGTAGTAGCGCCCTAAAGCAGCTGTTTTTGTGGCTGGGGGTGGGGTGGCGGTGGTGGGTTTGTTCGCGGAAGTCACTAGGTTCACTATTCTTCATGCCATTCCCGGCCCTTTCGGGGACTGGTGCTACTGCTGCTGTTGAAAGGAGGCCATATAAGGCCTCGTTTCCAG
>NW_026455376.1:0-4355 GCF_943734635.1 Anopheles cruzii | reverse complement strand
GACATCAGTGTTGCCAATTCCCGAAATATAAATAGTGACCTTCGTATTATCTGCGTTTAGCACTGATATCCGCTCGCGCATGCGGTAATGATTCACTTCACTTGTTTTCTCCTGCGACTCGTCTTAGCCGATCGATTTGCTCCCTTTTTATCTGGCCGATTTCTCGGTCGGAGTGGTCACTTGAGCGGCGTAGATCTTGCGAGCGTCGCGAACGTGGCGCTCAGCTGGGTCGCTCAATCGGGAGTCGCTCGATAGCGAGTCGCTGGTGTTACATTTGTAACAGTCTCCTCTTCTCCTCATTGTATCTTCATAAGGAAAATGATTAAGCTGACAAAAATTCTCGTAGATAAAACATCAAATCAAAAACATCAAAAACCTAACGGTTTGACTGTATCTTGAACCAGTTTAGTTTGGGTAGCCAAGTTACCGCACCATGTCTTCTGACCAGTCCTAGCCATTTTTTTGATCAACACCTGGGTCAAACTGATCATTTCTTGTCAGTAGCGATTAAATTATCTGTCTCACCAGGTTTCAGGAGCATATGGTACACCACACCTTTCGGGGTCCATCAGAAAGTCCTTTTCTGAATTCCTCCGATGCTTTTTGCTCGTTAAGTCAAAATCGCCATTTTAAAATTTTGTAAAACACTTAAAGTCCTGCAATCTTCTAAAAGCATGATCACCGTAAGTTTTGACAAGCATTTGTTGCGATTCTGTACCAGTTTTCATCAGCAAATAGCAGAAAAA
This sequence comes from Anopheles cruzii, assembly GCF_943734635.1. Lineage (NCBI taxonomy): Eukaryota > Metazoa > Arthropoda > Insecta > Diptera > Culicidae > Anopheles > Anopheles cruzii. The sequence goes on along the minus strand of NW_026455376.1, from coordinate 3,609 downwards.
CATTGATCCCCGCGAAACATCATTTTCAGGCACAAAAGTCTTTTCACTATTCGACATAAGACATGGCAATGGACATGGACTTTTCAATGATAAGTTGCAAACATTTTTTTCTAATCTGAATCGTTATGTTGCCAAAAGAGTATAATAAGGAGGAAAAATTTGACAGCTAGAGGCAATTTTTACACAATCCGATCTCATAGTGCTGGTGTTGGGATTTAACTTAATTTAATATTTAATTTCCAAACTGATTGTATCGGCCCATTTGAAGGAACAATTAGTTAGACTTAGTCAGATTAGCCAAAAGTAAACATGGCTGGGTCAGTACTTACCATGATATATGATAAGGGTGTTGCTGGCGGTAGACTTGAAGCCACGAGTTCCACATTCTCCAGCCACGGTAGTAGGCATTGGAGCAACAGCGCACGTGCCTCAGCGCGAGCTGTCTGGAATCGCGAGGTAATTTCTAAGCAGTAAATACAAAAATAAGACATCACAGTATTGCTTTCATTATTGCAATTTGATGCTTGAAGCACCAAATTCACTGCGCAATTTGTTTCAATATATCATATTCTATATCTAGTTTTTTACAATAAACCAGCGGCAGAGGCTGCAGAACAGAAACATGAGACTAATTTTGAGTTGTGGCCGGTAAACTTGATCTATTGTCATGTTAGATATTCTACAGTGGAGCCCGTACCAAACCTTTGATTTTGTGGAGCAATACTTAGTGTGTTAAAAAATTTCTGACAATTTTGTATTTACTCGGGCAACGTATATCCGATTTTCAATTTTTTTATGGTGTTATGTTGCTACATACGAGGGGTGTTCGAAAATTTTTGGGACATTTGAATTTCCGCGGGCTACGTATATCCGATTTTTGTTTTGCTACACATGTCAGTGACCTATGGTGAAAATTTCGGCCATTTTGAATAACCACTTAATTTTTGACAGCTGTTTTGCTTGGGCGTGTTTTGGCTTATCGTCGATTTTTGTGTACTTCAAAACTAATTGACCACGAAGAGGTAATTAAAGTTTTGAAATTAGGAAAGGTCACAGGGGGCCAGATCTGGAGAATACGGTGGCTTTGGCATCATTAGAGTGCTGTTTTGGTCAAAAATTCGCGCAGAAACTACGATCTGTGCGCAGGGGTGCCACAGTCAATTTGTGGTTTCCCACAAATCCGGACAATTGTGACGGAAAAAACGAAAATCGGATATACGTAGCCCGCGGAAATTCAAATGTCACAAAAATGTTTAAACACCCCTCGTATGTCAGTGATTTATGGTGAAAAGTTCGGCCATTTTGAGTAAACAGTCAATTTTTGACAACTGTTTTGCTTGGATAAGATTTGGCTCATCGTCGATTTTCCATCATCGACCATAAGTGAGTGACATGAGTAGCAACCTAACCCCACAAAAATCGAAAATCGAATATACGTAGCCCGCGTAAATACAAAATTGTCAGAACTTTTTGAACACACCTCGTACATGTCGAGACTGTGCTTGTCATGCACTGATTATGATGATAAGATAAAAAATTAATTGATAAAAACCAAAAACAAAATAATCAAAGAGATTACATAGATTTCAGAGACGCGTGAGTTAATGAGGGAGTGGTCGGCATTCTACAGGGTGGTCAAATAAGCGTTCTGTTTTTTATTTGGTTATAAAATTTAAACGACTAAATATTTTTCGATGCCTTAACATTTAATTGAAAGGTTGATCATCAAATGTATATGTGAAAAACAATTCCGCTCAAATACCCCCCACGATTGGTTAGGCAGTAGCCCATTCTGTGCACCCAATTTTTGAGCACTTTTTCGGCTGTCCGTGTTCCTTCTTTGGCAACAGCAATTTGAATTTCGGTCTTGAGGTCGTCAATAGTTGCTGGTTTGTTCGCACAACATTTATGTTTCATCGCAGCCCAAAGATAATAGTCCAATGGTGTTAAATCACAACTTTTTGGAGGCCAATTCACAACACCATTTTTGCTAATTATTCGCTGTCCGAAGATGCGGTGCAAAATATCGATTGTTTGTTTCGCTGTGTAGCCAAATATCGGCTTAAGTTCTCGCAAGTTTTTTTTCATCACAACAGATAAGCGAAACCGTTAGATAAAAATAGGAATATTAGGGATGAAGTAGAAAATTATATAAGAACAAAACAATAGAAAATACACCAGTCTTGTCCTAACAGCCGAACCGTGCGTTTCGATCTGCGTTTCACATCGAAAGAAACATAACTTAAATGCTATTCGAACAAGCCAGCAATTGTTGACGATGTCACGACCGAAATTCAAATCGCCATTGCCGAGATAGGACCACAGACAGTCGAAAATGTAATCAAAAATAGGTCGATCGAATGGGCTACTACTAAGCCAGCCGCGGTTCGAGTCCCGGAACCGATTGTCGACGCAGCCGGTCATGGTTTCGATTCCCGATACCGGCGTGACAGGGGAGTTGGCGCGGGGCTAACAACCCCGGGCGGGCGGTTTTTACGGGCGGTAAAAACGATCCGTTACGAATAGCACCAAAGATATTAACATTGTCTCTGGTGCAGGCGCCAAATAAGAAGAAGAAGAAGCAAGCCGTGGTGGATATTTTGCAGATTTTTGTTTTTAAATTGAAGAATAAATCTTTAAAATAAATGTTCAAGCTTCGAAAGATATAAAGCCGTTTCTATTTTATAACCAAATGGAAAAAATACGTTTCGTGGACTAGCCTGCCATTTTCTGCTCCCGAAATTGGAATATACTTGTGCTTTTGCTACTATCTATCTTTGGCCACGTTTGCACGAGCCTTTATTTGGCATTCACTTTGTTGGTAAAAAGCCGACTGACTAGAGCGAGAGCGGGATCGCGACTATCAGAACTCTCGCTCCTCCTTTACACACGTGTACTACACCTATATACCCGCGGCTTGGGGGGACCGCTGCATATCTATTCCCTCTGAAATTTTGAATACACGTTGAGAAGTTGACAAGGATTTTCAATCAGAGACACAGCACCAACAAAGAAGCAATATTTAATTCCTAAGATTAATACTGTTGGAACGCTTGTGTCACATGTGCATTGTATAATTACCAATAGGAAAAAAGTTCTTAAGTTCTTTCCATTTTTATATTTACCCGAAAACATCGACATAGTCAACTCCGGGCGAAGGCGTGCTATCTGACGGGAGAGATACATTTGCGAACGACTGTAAGCACCACTTAGCACAGCGTCGAGCGTACCTATTTTTTCCGATTCTGCAATAAAAGCAAAAGTTATGAAAGTATTAGTATTAGTAGTGTTACAAATGTAACGCCAGCAACTTCGGAATGACGCGCGTTTGGGGTTATCACGAGACCCACCCCCGAAAAGGTTTCCGGTGAGCACTCCGGTGGGTGCTCCAGCTGAGAACCTTTTGCGCTATAGAAAGGAGGCCAAATCGGGCGGTGATTGAGTTGGAGCATTAACACTTGCGCGAGTGGAACGAACGATCTAAGTGTAAACGATCAGAGGCACAGAGAATAAACGAGTTTTTTTAATTTCCGCCGCTACCGAAACCAAGTAGTATGTTACCTGCATTCGCAACAAGTAGTATGTTACAACTAAGCTGCTACTCATTAA
>NW_026455375.1:0-4358 GCF_943734635.1 Anopheles cruzii | reverse complement strand
AACAAATTACACCTTTTGCTCTCGCTAATTGCGTGTTAAGATAGTTTCCCGACTTCATAACGGTTTCCGGTCGGACATATTTATTGTGCAATTTAGAACATTCATTGAATTTTCTCAATCATTTCACGGAAGCAATCATGCCGGCCCATTAAGCCACACCGCCACAACGGCTCGTTGTGGATAAAAATAATTTATGTCATTCCAGCTGGGCACCCACCACGGGGCGCGCGATTCGTCCTTAGCGAACGCGAACGAGTCCTTTATTTTTATATCATTATTTAGAGCGAGGGCCGCGAGTGGCGTTAAACGTGTCGAGCGCGCGCGCGTTCCCCATTATCGCCCGATAATCACGGAACGGAAGCGTTCCACTCTTTCCGGGCCGGGGGGGTGGTTCATTTTTCCGCCGCTTTTCCGCGGTGTTTACATGCGACGACGGCGATTGGCACATTGCGACACGCACCAGGCGCGTCTGTATTCTCCTTTTGGGGCGACGCACATCATCTCGTTACTCACTTGAGTGTTACAAAAACCGGTCGCGATTGTTTCCAAATTCCATATCGTACGGTGGGGTACGGGACGTGTCAGAATGCTGTCAGAACGCACTTTAAATGGTACAACTCTCCGTCGGGATGAGGAAGGAAAAAAACCAACCCGGGAACATTCATCCGGGGACGATCCACGGACCAGTCCGTCGCGCTCTTTGGTTTTATTCAATTAGCTTCGTTAGGGGGCTCCCGCCCATCGTTAGGACATCGTGTCGGGCGCTCGTAACACGCTGCCCCCTTCCCTTCGAACAATATTCTGGGAAGTAACGGAACGTCATAAGAACGGCGTCATTTCCGGGCACAATGAAGCCATCGTAGTGTGCGTTGTGTCAGAACAAACGGAGCCTTTAAATCAGCATTCGTTCTCTCTTTCTCTCACCACCTCGTCTGTCCAGGTCTCGTGTTTCGCGAGGATCCTGTTACCTGTGGTTACTGATGCATAGCAACATTTCCCGACCACTTTCATTCAGTAATTGAACGGAAAACGCTAAATGACAGATGCATCGAGAGCGAAAGAAAGGCGATGCGAGAGCGAGAGAAAAAATCATCTGAACAGTTCGACCCTCTCTCTCTCTCTCACACACACTCACCCGGGCCTTGCTTTTGTATCGGATTGCATACGAAGGCACCGTCGTCGTGTTGATCCTTGAGAAGATTACAAAATGTCATCCGCAGGTTCTCGTCGACGTTTTTCCATCGTTTCCGTTCGGGATATGCAAAACATCGAACTTGGTGTTTTTGCGCTCCACTTTCTTTCGCTTGCGGGCGCAGTCGAAGGTGTCGAAGCCCACAGGGTCGATACGGATACAGTTAAATAGAGAATAAGGAATCACATTTTTCCCCGGGATTTGTGGAAAGTTTTTCCGTGAATCCAACCGCGGAAAGTGAACCCGGTGAAAAAGGCGAAACCGATACACGGGCCACTCGAAGTGCGTTCTTTCGTTCACACACTTCACTTGGCTCTTGGGAAACTGGGTCTGTGTATGAAAAGCAGATTCATGATCGGTTCCTGAGTAAAAGTGTTTCATCATTCAGCACACTAACGGCTGAGTTCCACAGGACTGTAAGAGCGGCAGGACAACTCACATTTGGCAGCGTTTAGGCAAAGCTCAATAAAATTTAGTCACATCATCCTGAAAGGAATCTTTTACTAAAAGTTGACTTATGTCAAGAGCAGAGCTTTGTTCATTTATCTTTCGATCAGTTTCTTGTAACTCATTTTATTTACATTGACCGCAACGATGACCTCCTCAAAATTTTCACGCCTGTGCCATTTAGTGTTAAAAAACTGTCTTTCTGTTTTTTTATTATTATTATAGAACGGGCAGACCATTAAGTATTAGGCCACCAATTTATACCTCTGCACTCAAATTGATCAACTGTCAGGATGAATTGAACAAAATAAACCCAACTTGTGTTTATTCAATCTTCTCCATGCTCTTCGATTAGTTTGCGTTCGATGCAGGTTCGCTCTATGCGCTTCGCTCAGTGTCTTTTTCGAATAAACATCGGAAACGGCAAATAAAACGCAACCCGCATAAAGGCTTTTTGGAGGGCCAGTTGACCATCTCGTGCTGAACCACGACTCGATATCAGCATACAAGCAAACAGCGAGCTTCTTGCCGGCATCTAGAAGGCATTCCGTTCTAGAATTGCGGACCTGTGGACCCGCTCCACACGCGGGGCCGACGAGCGAGTGCAGTCTGATTGCTTCTTTGTGTAAACGAAATTGGATTTCATTCAACAGATTGCAATGCACCGAGGAACGAGCAGTGCGTCGAAGAAATGCACACCACCGGCCGGTGAGCCGTGAGCCGGTAAGGTCGTGAAATTGGAACCAACCCAACCGTGGAACCCGCCGGGGCCGGTTTTCGTCAGCCGGCTTGTGAATATTTTGTTCCTTGGTGCCGGCTCCGCGCGCGCCGATAATCAGTGGAAATCGAAGCGAAAAAAGGAAATCGAAGCGACCGTATCCGGGCAGGACCCAATGCGGCAAGGAAAGGAAAATCTCGCACAACTCCTGGCCGCTCGCCCGCCCGAAGCTATTAGGGCACGAAGTATCGCGTAATGAGTGATGACATTAGAAAAGGTTTCCATGTCCTGATTTTCCCAACGAGCACGGTGCGGCGGGCGTGGGTCCGTGCACTGCAGTAGATCTGATTACCTGTCCCTGGCGTGGGCCACACCACACGCGGGCACATTAACCGACCCGAACCGGAAGTAAAAGTTGGCAACACTTTACCAAAGTATCGTAATTTCCTGTCCACGGTACGAATCGAAGAAGCGGAACGTCGTCGTCTTAGACGGCCACTTTGGGGGGAGAGGGGGGACTGGGCAGGGTTGGTGGGTGAGTGGCCGAAGGGCTGCAAAGGGCACCACTGTTTCCGCTCGCCACGCCGGAAGGCAATGTGTTAGAAACTTTTGCCCGCGTCCGGCTCGCCTGACGCTCGACTGCAGCTCGGTGTGGCCCGCTGCAGCACCGTCCCGGGGAGGGCACGCGCGTGCAGCATAATGTGTAGGTGTGAAGCCTGGGGGGCTGGGCAGTAGGGCTGGCGAGAAGAATTAGTGCTGAAGAGGGTTCTTTTTGCACACGCCGTCTTCCTTTTCCGTTCCCATGACTTTTTGCCGTTGCTTCAATCATTTACCCGGTCGGTCCCGTGTAAGATGGGGTGGTGGCCCTTTCCTGGATCGCCGGTAACGGCGCCGAGCCGGACCGGGGCAACAGGAGCAGAGGATAATAATGTCCTGGAAACATGGAAACTTTGCTGCTTCACGGTAGCGCACCGAAGGGCACCACAGGACCAGTTGGTCGAGGTGTTAAAATTGATTTTCACTTCACGCCATGCACGTCACGCGGCACCCGGCGGTGGCCATTCCGTTGAGCAGGAAGTCGGGGCATTTAACGTGGCAGCGAACCTCGGCCGCTGCCCTCTAATGAGGAGAGTCGTCAGGATGGTGGTGGGGGGGCCCTCGGTGGCGGGCGCATCGATAAAGTTTATTTCTGCATACGGCGCGGCACAATGATTGCAATAATTGGAATCCAGTTTTCTTCCGTCGCTTCCGTTCCGGTGACTTCGGCACGTAGCCAGCGACGCAATTGCGAAGCCTCACACAATCCGATCCGATCCGATCCGACGGTGGCAGCGAGTTTGTAGTGATTTAAGTGGAAAAGTCGATGCCGTTAAAAGCGGCAAAACGGCTCTCAGACAATTAGTGGTACGCGCATTCGACTTCTAAGCCGGGGAATGAATTTTCGCCGCAAAGCACACGAAACAAGCGGCAAGTATGTTCGGTGTGGTAATATAACTACTTTGCAACACAAAAGATTATGGGTGAAAGGGGTTTTTTTATGTACAAGACTGATTCAAAGTTAGATCCCTAGCAGCTGCTCGAATGCCAGCTTTCCCAGCTCGAACTCTCCAGGCAATCAGAGCAGCCCATGGATCTGTCACTTGAGTCAGTGAGAGACGGTTGCTGCATACACCGCATTCGAAAATAAAAACCTTTCCGTCAGTGAGTATATTGTCCGTTTCTTATTTATTGGAGGTGAAAGTTTAGACTTCCGCCATTTTGGATGATTTTTTTTAACTCGGACCCATGTTAATGGGGACCGTTTTTTTATCATCCTTATCAAGTGTTCCTTTTGGCAGCTCATTTCAGGTCAGTGCGAGAGGTGCCTTTGGTACAGACTTTTATTATGCCATTTTATGATCCATTTAAGTTTGACAGATGGATCGGGTCGGTTTGAGAATTCGCATCCTTAAGCGCCGTTTACACGTAGCGATATATCGTTGCAATCCCTTGTATGAAACC
>NW_026455374.1:0-4360 GCF_943734635.1 Anopheles cruzii | reverse complement strand
TGCGAACAGAGGAGAAAAGAGGGCTGAACCACGACGGCGGCGGCGGCCCAGTACGGGTCGGGGACCTTTTGCTCGAATGCGGTTTCTTTTTTTATTTTTCCCCCTTCACAATGTGTACATATAATCTTCTGAACGGGGGAAAAAGAAACTCCCGGCAAGAGAGCGAAGTGATCGATCGAATAGGATAGATAAACGATTTCGAGCTGCGCCCTGCCCCGGTGTGGCAGTCGGGCCGGGTTCCGGCTTTGCACCGCAATTGTTTCCTTAAGTGAATTAACATTAAATCGTGCGTACTGTTAGATGCAACATTATTAGAGCGTGTCTTTAAGTTATCTCTTGTATAAGCCTATGCGAGCTGTTAGTGAAACTCTCCCGCCGGCTCGGACAGTGATTTTAGTTTTCGACGCAGTGTGTGCGCCCTTTTAAAGGCAGCAGCATCGGAACGGCAACATAGAAACACACACGAATCCGCTGCAGAGAGGAGGGTTTGTTCTACTCAGCACTATCGCTCCCATATTTCCAATCGAGTTGCTTCCTACCGTGCAATAGATTCGGTGGAGAAGGTTCCGCGATTTTATTCCCTCAGAGCGTTTCCGCCACCTCTCCTCGAGAGCCTTTCCTTTTGGTCCTTATAAAGGACCGCAACGTTCGGCCACACAGCGCGCTACACCCGATGCCGCGAGAGCGACGGGTTTAGAGTGTGGTGGTCGGAACGAGCTTTTGTTTTTAAATTACGTGTTATGTGAAGATCGATCTTCGAGGACCGACACAGCTATCAGCAGATTCCGTTTGGTGTCGTGTTGCGCTGTCCAGAAGTAAGCAAAAGGGGGGACCGACGAATTACCTTATTATGTCTCCGAGAATGTTCCGCTCGGCTTGTTGCCTCGACAAAATTTAAAACAAAACCGAAATGTGATTGAATTATAGAAAGGAACATTAAATTTAACACACTACAGCGGCGGCAGGATGTAGGATGTTAGTGGCGCGAAGCAGGAAGCAAGAGTTTGTCCCCGTTTTGTCCTTTTCCCGGCCGCGTCTTTTCGAGAAGTTTTCTCCTCAATTCCCCGACCGCTGCTCGAACTCGGGGCTCAGTTAGGTGAAGAGTTGAGTTTATGTTAAACATTGTTTTTTTTTAATTTCGTTTCCAAAAGAATTGGAAGAAAGAACACAATAGAAACCATTCGTCGCAGGAACGATACGGTTCCGTTCGACCGAACGGACGGTGCGAACGAACCGGCAAAATTATATAGCAAAATATACAGCTACTTATATACTTATATACTTGATAGGTGACAATTTATCTGTAAAATCGCAAAATATGCACACGCCGAGAGAAAGAGAGAGAGTGAGAGAGCGATAGTTTGAGGAATACGAAATAACAAATCTTTTCCGTTATCCTTCGGAACGGTGTAGTTAAACGTTTAGAACTTGTGTTTTGTGGCGGCGATGAACAATGCGTAAAAGTGCAGTATTTTGTGAAAGAGTTACTCATGCAGATCGCCCCGTAACGAAGGCCATAAAAATGTGTGCGTGGCATTATTTGTCCGCTTGATCGACAGGTCGATCAATTGATGGTTTCGGTTGGATGCCAAACAGCAGCACCACGTTTCAATCAAATCCCAACAACACATCACTCTTGAGCATTACGACGTGGACTGTATTCTTTGTTTTCTTTAATACAGTTTTTAAAGGTCTCTGCAAATAGTAGCAGAAAGGAAAAGCGAATTAGGAAGCGATACAAAATGGAGTGGAAGGATGAAGGACGCGATATGGGACGGATATGGATATTGTACTTAAACGAGTAGTTCTCCTTGTATGATGTTTGAATTGTTCTATTTTTTTAATATTATGCTGCCTTAAAAGCATGTCTCTCTCGGTCTCGAAAACAGAAGAATGGTACCGATCGAATAGAAGCTATTTGTTTTTTTTTCTCTATAGGCCAGCCACACAACAGCAGCTAAAGCGTGAAATGAAAAGCCGTACCTTTTTGTACCCGAGCAGCGTATGTTGAAGAAGGATAAAAAGGGCTGATTATATGGAACAAACAATGTGGGAGGAAGACAATTTTTGAATAAAAATATACTTTGTATTGTAAAACGTGTTTTTAGTCAAACGACGAGTTTAGTTAACGACTTTCCTTTGATTCGCGATTACGAACACGTCAGCGCCCTCTACAGTACGCTTGGCGAACTTATGCCACCTTGTCTTTCTGTCGAAATTAAATGATCGTTTCCAAAGGGTGCTTTGTTGTGACAGTTCTCTCACGCACCAAAACAAACCAATAGTTTGTTTACAAAGCAATCTACTCGCAGAGTGAACGAAAAGAATCGCCAAATGGTAAGTTAATAAAGTATGCAAAATATGAATTGTTTTATTGAGTGTATGAGCATAAACTTTTTCCCAGGCGGAAGTGACCGGCCCGTGCCATCGTTCGCCGTTGGCCTCGGATTCGTTCAGGCGGGCGGTGCTGGCTAACTTCGCGCAGTACTGCGACAAGTATTATTTGCTCATTTCGAAAATCGTGTCCATCCTGGATTCGTTCGTACCCAAAGAGATTGCCGGTGCCGGAGGCTGCAACCTTGCTGTGACTCATGATGCGGAAGCTCGCAGTGTGCACATCATTTACGGAGATGTCATTGAACTCGCCGTGTCGTCAGTGGAATCCGGTCCAGAGTGCGACGAAGACGAGCACTGCGACGAAGTGGACCAAAACGTGGCCTACGAAGTGATGGAGGAAATTTTGGTAGAAACGATAACGGAAGATTCATCACCCGGCGCTCATTCTGGTGAGATTGTGATCCAGATAACGGCGGAAGAGGAATTGAGTACAGCACGGAACGTAGACGCGGAAATGAAACCACCCAATGAAGTCACCGATCCGAAGTACCGATGTCAGTTTGTCAACTGCCCGAAAACGTTTAGGCTTGCTAAAGAATACGTGGCACACCAAGATAGCACCCATCCGTGGCAGATTGACGGAGAAGTTAAGGTTCGCTGCAAATTCCTTTCCTGCGATGCCCGTTTCAACAGTATTCCCCAGCTTCAGGCCCACCACGTGGGGCATCGGTTGACGGAAAGGGCACCGAAAAAGCGTAGCACCCGGAAAGGCCGGGAAATTAGCATTCGTGGCCGGTGTTGCGAGCACTGCCAAGCCGTCCTGAAACCGCACGTCAACGTGTACAGTCAACACTGTCTGGAGGAGCACGATTGTACGCCATACACGTGTCCGCTGTGTAACGAACCCTTCCATCTGCAGTCACACCTCGGTGACCACCTGAAATCGGCCCACTCGCTCGAAGCGCTGGAACGCTTGCTGGCGCACAGTCTTTGGCGTGAGTTCACGATCGATGAGCAACGGTTGGCCGAATGCCGATTCTGTTATCGCGTTTTCCCCGTTCAGTCACTGTCCGTTCACGTCCGTCGCCATCGCAGGGAACTGCAGCAGTGCTGTCCACGGTGTGGCGGAGCTCACTTTGTAGCGTGTTGCAACCTTCCGAAGCCAAAGCGCGCGAAAAGTTGGGAGAAGCTTCACTGCAACGAGTGCGATCGTTGGTTTTCGAAGAAAAACTTCAAAGAGCACATGGTCACGCACACGCACGAGCGGAACTTCCCGTGCACAGTTTGTAAGAAAACGTTCAAAGTACGGCGGACCGCGTCCCGGCACATCCAGAGTCATGTGAATGCAGCAAACAGCAAACGATCGTGCTACGATTGTGATACGGTGGTCGAGAGTGAAGCGCACATTGTGGACCATTACCAGGCCGAGCATCCGACGCTGCAACCGTACCGATGTCCGATCTGTGGCAAAGGATTTTTCCAGAAGTCGCTTCTGGCTGACCACTGCCACGCTCATACGGATGGCGAGCGGCGTGAGGTTTCGGTGAAGGAACCGGTGGCCACTTACACGCTCGGGAAGGCACAGGTATTCGAGTGCACCCTGTGCCGACGAAGCTTCTCAACGAAACGGTGCACGATTGCCCACTTGATCGTACACACCGATCGGCCACACGTTTGCCGGGTGTGCAATCTTTCCTTCCGGTTGCAAGCGACCCTTGACGATCACATGAAGGATGTGCACCAACGCAAATACGAAACCGCCACGACCGAGTAGGGGGATCAACTACGATTCAATGATGACCATATTTTAATAAATACGTTTTCGTGTGTCCTACTACTAAGCCAGTAAAAATTGGTCTCTTTTTTTATTCTAACACAACTAAATAAAAAAACATCTTGTCCATTTATTAATCGTTTATTAAAAATTTTAAAAAGTAAATGTAAAACCAAAAAGAAAGTCCCGACTGTTCTGGACCGGTGCAAATCAATATTTTACCATTGGCGTAACGAGTACGCCGGCGGC
>NW_026455373.1:0-4363 GCF_943734635.1 Anopheles cruzii | reverse complement strand
CCCCCTAAAGAAGAAATGTTATGCTGGCATGAAGATGGCGGGAGAACATTTCTGACCATCCTCCAGATGTCTCTTACAAAAAAAATTTTTACGCAATATTATCTTATTAATCTATTTTTGTGTACGACCTGGGTTTCCTTTGTTGCTGCGTTTTCTATGGTTACGTTGGGGTGATTTATGTTTGTGATTATGTATGGTCCTGAATAAACTGGATCTAATTTTCTACGATTCTCGATCGTAAGCCAAACTGTATCACCTATTTCTGCTTTAATTGGTTTCGATTTCGCTTTGCTGATTCTGCTAAGTTTTGCCTTATCAAGTAGTTCCCTAGCTTTCTTACTTGCTGTCTGTATTTTGTATTTAAACTCGGCGATGTACGAATCGCTGTTATACATGGGGTCTATTGTAGCAGTAAGTTTGCAAGGTAGCTGGAATGGTCTTCCAAAAACTAGTTCAAATGGGCAATATTTATGGTCAGTATGTGGCATGGTGTTATAGCAAAATGCGTAGAATGGTAACCAAGAATCCCAGTCGTCATGCTGTTCGTTAGTATATGCTCTTACATATTCATTTAGGCATTTATGATTACGTTCTAAACTTCCGATAGTTTCGGGATGGTAGGCTGTGGAAAATCTATGCTCAACGGCGAGCAGAGTATTCATGTGTTTGAAAACTTCGTTCCGATATTCGGTTCCCATGTCCGTTTTCATAATAGACGGACAACCGTATTGGAGTAAGAAGGATTCCACGAATGCTCTGGCAAGCGTTGTAGCTTGCTTATCTACTATGGGTACGAGGACAACGTATTTAGATAATTCGCATTGGATTGTTAATGCGTATCTGTTGCCTCTAGTAGATTTCGTAAATGGACCTATAGTATCCATTGAAATCATTTGGAAGGGTAGGTTGGGTGTTGTCGTGTGCGTTTGCATTTCCTGTGTTTTAACAGTATGCTTGCTCTGTTTGCAAGCATTGCACGTCTTCACGAATTTAGCGATTGTCGCTTTCATGTTTGTCCAATAGTGGGTTCTTCTGAGCTTTTGCGTCAGCTTGTTAATACCTACGTGTCCCCCTAAAGGTGTAACGTGGTTTTCCTCGATAAGCTTGACGATTTCGCTCTGGTGTTTGATAATTTGTGCAGGCTTGTACAGCACTATTTGCACATCTTTTAGCGTGTTGCAACACATTTTCTTGAAGTATTCGGGAGTAATATTCATAAACACCATATTGTCTTTGGCAATAGCAATTACCTTTAATCCCGTATTTTTGGCCATTTGGTTTATGCTGTCGAGGTACCTCTTTATGTCCGTTGACTTGAATGCATAAGGAAATTGCGCTTGAGCAATAACCTTTTTCACATTTTTGTTGTACACTGTTATGTGCACTTCATTCTGGTTTGGTGAGCTAAACACTAACTTTGGTAAGTTGAAGGCGTCAATATTGTTAATCGAGTCATATGCCATGGGGTGATCAATCCCGCTGTCTGGTCGATTGTTACTGTCGCTTCGCGTGTTTGCTTTTGTCATCGATCGAGTCTGGATTTGTAGGACTGAGAGGGTTTTCAACTCTTCGGCATCGATGGTGATACGTGATAGTGCGTCGGGCCCGACATTATCTTTTCCTTTAACGTATTCCACGTCGAAAGTGAATTCCTCTAAATCCAGTCGCATCCTCGTCAGTTTGGATGACGGGTTTACCATTGAGAACAGGTATACCAGTGGGCGGTGGTCGGTTTTGACCACGAACCTTCTACCATAAAGGTAGGGTCTAAAATGTGTTATTGCCCAATGGATTGCTGTAAGCTCCTGTTCTATGGTTGACTTGTTACTTTCGCCTTTTGTAAATTTTCTACTGGCGTATGCGATTGGTAGTTCTATATCGCCATGCGGTTGAGATAGTACTGCACCGCATGCTATTTTTGACGCGTCCGTGCTGAGGACGAACGGTTTCTTGAAATCAGGAAATTGTAATATTTTCGGGTCGAGCAAGCTGTTTTTTAACAGAGTGAATGCTTTTTTGCATTCTTCTGTCCATATGAACTTTGCGTTTTTCCGCAGCAGCGCATTTAGTGGTGCTGCTGCGTCCGCGAAGTATGGTATGAAGCGTCTGTAATAGTTACAGAAAGCTACGAATCTTCTAGTTTCATCTGCTGATGTGGGTTCTGGGTATTTCAGGATTGCTGCGTATTTGCTTTTATCGGGTTGGATCCCTTGTTCTGAGATGTTGTGTCCTAGGTAGGTTACATCTGCGCAGAAAAATTGGCATTTTGCCGGGTTCAGCTTTAGGTTATGAGACCTTAGCTTTTCAAAAACCTTTTGCAAGTTGTTGAGATGATGCTTGATGGAACATCCTATGACGATAATGTCATCGATGTACAAAAATGCGCTTTCAGGGGGTAATCCACTGAGTGCGATTGTCATCATTCTCTGGAAGCTATTAGGTGAGATATTCAATCCAAACGGTAATCTATTGTACTCCCAGTGACCGTTCGGGGTTGAAAAAGCTGTGAGTTGTTTGGATTTCTCTTCCAACTCCACTTGGTGGAAACCTGACATTAAATCCAAGGTTGAAAAATATTTAGCTCTTCCGAGCTGATCCAAAATGTCGTCGATCCTTGGTAACGGGAATTTATCGGCGACTACCTTTTTGTTTAGCTGTCGGAAATCGACAACTAAACGCCACTTTTTCGAGCCTGTAGCTGATTTCTTTGGCACCAATAGTATTGGTGAGTTGTATGGGGATACTGATGGTTTTATAATTTTTTCCTTCAGCATTTTGTTCACTTGGTTATTGATTTCTTCCTTGTGTACTTCCGGTGAACGATAATTTTTTATGTACACAGGATTGGTGTCCTTGACATTTATTCTCTGTTTGTAGAAATTATTGCTTGAAAGGACGTCATTTTCCAAGGTGAAAATGTCGTTGTATGCCGAACATAATTCAGCTAGCTCGTGTTGGTGTGTTTTTGGGGTGTTTTCCAGGTTTAGCTCCTTACGTAGCTTGTCATTTCTGCTATTGTCTTTCTTCTGGTTGATGTGAAAGACGTCAAAATTGCTAAGAATGATGTACGTTCTCTTGAAATTCTTACTGATTCGTGCTGGTTCGCTTGTAGTATTAATGAATTTCACAAAATGCCAGTCAGAGTTAATTATTGTACTAGTACAATACACTCCAGGCACTATTTCCTGTGATAATAAAACGTAATCCGCACATATATTATCAGTGTGAATTTGCCGGAAAACTTCACATCTCGGAGGGATAATTATTTCTCCGTTCAAATTGTCTTCGATGGGGATTTCTATACTTTCCGAATTATAATTGATCGTAAGGATCCACGTATCATAATCAATCGAGCAGTGGTATTTCGTTAAGAAATCTCTGCCGAGTATACCATCAGTTGGTATTTGGAAGTCTTGCGGCACTGCTT
The DNA here is from genome assembly GCF_943734635.1 of Anopheles cruzii. Lineage (NCBI taxonomy): Eukaryota > Metazoa > Arthropoda > Insecta > Diptera > Culicidae > Anopheles > Anopheles cruzii. The sequence goes on along the minus strand of NW_026455373.1, from coordinate 936 downwards.
GGAACTTGTGTTCAATTTGTGTTCCGTTTGGCAGTTGTACGCTTGCGTGGATGGATCCTAGTGTTTCCGTTCCTATTTCGTTAATGCCCGTTATTCGGCATTTTTCATTTTCATCAATAGGGCGGGTTGGTATGTGATTGGGTTTAATGATTGAAATGTCAGCTCCTGAATCTACTAGCAGTGTTACTTCTGCTGTGGGTGATCCCAGTTTAAGTCGCACGAAGTTGCAAAATGTCGTATTGACTTGCAGGCATTTGCTAGTGATGTTTGGCTTGCTCTCGCCGAGTGTTGGTTTGTATGTTACTGGTTTGTTGGAGAACCCCCGACCTCGAGTTGATGGTGGGGTCCGTTGGTTCGGCCCCCAACATTGGGTTGTTGGGGGAGAGGGGGGTTTTCCGAGGTCGCGTAATAGACTTGCGATTCTTGGTTCCTCCTCTGGTTGTTCTGGTAGCCCCCCCGATTATTATTTCCTCGGTTGGGCCGGTTGTAATTGTTTCCCCGTTGGGATTGATTGTTTTGGTAACCTCTGTTATTGTTGTTACCGTGATTGAGCTGGTGGTTGCCATTTCCCCTGTTCTGACGGTTCGAGTTTCCCCGGTTTCTGTAGCCATTTCCATTATTATGGTGGTTTGGCCTGTTATGTTCTGTTCGAAAAGACAGAACGCTGGGCGTTGCTTGGTTCTCATTTTCGAGAACCTTCGTTACTGCGGCGGCCAATGTGGCGAAACTACCTGCTTTCAGCAGTATTTGCGTTTCCACATTTTTGGTTCCCGCTGCAAGCGCTTTCACGCCTGCCTTAACGGCCATCTTTTCGGCTACTACCGTCGGTATTTGATCGGCGATGTAGGCTTTCTCCAATTCAAAGGTGAGCTTTTCCACCTGCTCGATGAATTTGCTAACGTCGCCTGTTTGTTTAGTGGCATTCAATTTGGCCAC
>NW_026455372.1:0-4365 GCF_943734635.1 Anopheles cruzii | reverse complement strand
CCCCCTAAAGAAGAAATGTTATGCTGGCATGAAGATGGCGGGAGAACATTTCTGACCATCCTCCAGATGTATCTTACAAAAAAAAATTTTTACGCAATATTATCTTATTAATCTATTTTTGTGTACGACCTGGGTTTCCTTTGTTGCTGCGTTTTCTATGGTTACGTTGGGGTGATTTATGTTTGTGATTATGTATGGTCCTGAATAAACTGGATCTAATTTTCTACGATTCTCGATCGTAAGCCAAACTGTATCACCTATTTCTGCTTTAATTGGTTTCGATTTCGCTTTGCTGATTCTGCTAAGTTTTGCCTTATCAAGTAGTTCCCTAGCTTTCTTACTTGCTGTCTGTATTTTGTATTTAAACTCGGCGATGTACGAATCGCTGTTATACATGGGGTCTATTGTAGCAGTAAGTTTGCAAGGTAGCTGGAATGGTCTTCCAAAAACTAGTTCAAATGGGCAATATTTATGGTCAGTATGTGGCATGGTGTTATAGCAAAATGCGTAGAATGGTAACCAAGAATCCCAGTCGTCATGCTGTTCGTTAGTATATGCTCTTACATATTCATTTAGGCATTTATGATTACGTTCTAAACTTCCGATAGTTTCGGGATGGTAGGCTGTGGAAAATCTATGCTCAACGGCGAGCAGAGTATTCATGTGTTTGAAAACTTCGTTCCGATATTCGGTTCCCATGTCCGTTTTCATAATAGACGGACAACCGTATTGGAGTAAGAAGGATTCCACGAATGCTCTGGCAAGCGTTGTAGCTTGCTTATCTACTATGGGTACGAGGACAACGTATTTAGATAATTCGCATTGGATTGTTAATGCGTATCTGTTGCCTCTAGTAGATTTCGTAAATGGACCTATAGTATCCATTGAAATCATTTGGAAGGGTAGGTTGGGTGTTGTCGTGTGCGTTTGCATTTCCTGTGTTTTAACAGTATGCTTGCTCTGTTTGCAAGCATTGCACGTCTTCACGAATTTAGCGATTGTCGCTTTCATGTTTGTCCAATAGTGGGTTCTTCTGAGCTTTTGCGTCAGCTTGTTAATACCTACGTGTCCCCCTAAAGGTGTAACGTGGTTTTCCTCGATCAGCTTGACGATTTCGCTCTGGTGTTTGATAATTTGTGCAGGCTTGTACAGCACTATTTGCACATCTTTTAGCGTGTTGCAACACATTTTCTTGAAGTATTCGGGAGTAATATTCATAAACACCATATTGTCTTTGGCAATAGCAATTACCTTTAATCCCGTATTTTTGGCCATTTGGTTTATGCTGTCGAGGTACCTCTTTATGTCCGTTGACTTGAATGCATAAGGAAATTGCGCTTGAGCAATAACCTTTTTCACATTTTTGTTGTACACTGTTATGTGCACTTCATTCTGGTTTGATGAGCTAAACACTAACTTTGGTAAGTTGAAGGCGTCAATATTGTTAATCGAGTCATATGCCATGGGGTGATCAATCCCGCTGTCTGGTCGATTGTTACTGTCGCTTCGCGTGTTTGCTTTTGTCATCGATCGAGTCTGGATTTGTAGGACTGAGAGGGTTTTCAACTCTTCGGCATCGATGGTGATACGTGATAGTGCGTCGGGCCCGACATTATCTTTTCCTTTAACGTATTCCACGTCGAAAGTGAATTCCTCTAAATCCAGTCGCATCCTCGTCAGTTTGGATGACGGGTTTACCATTGAGAACAGGTATACCAGTGGGCGGTGGTCGGTTTTGACCACGAACCTTCTACCATAAAGGTAGGGTCTAAAATGTGTTATTGCCCAATGGATTGCTGTAAGCTCCTGTTCTATGGTTGACTTGTTACTTTCGCCTTTTGTAAATTTTCTACTGGCGTATGCGATTGGTAGTTCTATATCGCCATGCGGTTGAGATAGTACTGCACCGCATGCTATTTTTGACGCGTCCGTGCTGAGGACGAACGGTTTCTTGAAATCAGGAAATTGTAATATTTTCGGGTCGAGCAAGCTGTTTTTTAACAGAGTGAATGCTTTTTTGCATTCTTCTGTCCATATGAACTTTGCGTTTTTCCGCAGCAGCGCATTTAGTGGTGCTGCTGCGTCCGCGAAGTATGGTATGAAGCGTCTGTAATAGTTACAGAAAGCTACGAATCTTCTAGTTTCATCTGCTGATGTGGGTTCTGGGTATTTCAGGATTGCTGCGTATTTGCTTTTATCGGGTTGGATCCCTTGTTCTGAGATGTTGTGTCCTAGGTAGGTTACATCTGCGCAGAAAAATTGGCATTTTGCCGGGTTCAGCTTTAGGTTATGAGACCTTAGCTTTTCAAAAACCTTTTGCAAGTTGTTGAGATGATGCTTGATGGAACATCCTATGACGATAATGTCATCGATGTACAAAAATGCGCTTTCAGGGGGTAATCCACTGAGTGCGATTGTCATCATTCTCTGGAAGCTATTAGGTGAGATATTCAATCCAAACGGTAATCTATTGTACTCCCAGTGACCGTTCGGGGTTGAAAAAGCTGTGAGTTGTTTGGATTTCTCTTCCAACTCCACTTGGTGGAAACCTGACATTAAATCCAAGGTTGAAAAATATTTAGCTCTTCCGAGCTGATCCAAAATGTCGTCGATCCTTGGTAACGGGAATTTATCGGCGACTACCTTTTTGTTTAGCTGTCGGAAATCGACAACTAAACGCCACTTTTTCGAGCCTGTAGCTGATTTCTTTGGCACCAATAGTATTGGTGAGTTGTAAGGGGATACTGATGGTTTTATAATTTTTTCCTTCAGCATTTTGTTCACTTGGTTATTGATTTCTTCCTTGTGTACTTCCGGTGAACGATAATTTTTTATGTACACAGGATTGGTGTCCTTGACATTTATTCTCTGTTTGTAGAAATTATTGCTTGAAAGGACGTCATTTTCCAAGGTGAAAATGTCGTTGTATGCCGAACATAATTCAGCTAGCTCGTGTTGGTGTGTTTTTGGGGTGTTTTCCAGGTTTAGCTCCTTATGTAGCTTGTCATTTCTGCTATTGTCTTTCTTCTGGTTGATGTGAAAGACGTCAAAATTGCTAAGAATGATGTACGTTCTCTTGAAATTCTTACTGATTCGTGCTGGTTCGCTTGTAGTATTAATGAATTTCACAAAATGCCAGTCAGAGTTAATTATTGTACTAGTACAATACACTCCAGGCACTATTTCCTGTGATAATAAAACGTAATCCGCACATATATTATCAGTGTGAATTTGCCGGAAAACTTCACATCTCGGAGGGATAATTATTTCTCCGTTCAAATTGTCTTCGATGGGGATTTCTATACTTTCCGAATTATAATTGATCGTAAGGATCCACGTATCATAATCAATCGAGCAGTGGTATTTCGTTAAGAAATCTCTGCCGAGTATACCATCAGTTGGTATTTGGAAGTCTTGCGACACTGCTTGGAACTTGTGTTCAATTTGTGTTCCGTTTGGCAGTTGTACGCTTGCGTGGATGGATCCTAGTGTTTCCGTTCCTATTTCGTTAATGCCCGTTATTCGGCATTTTTCACTTTCATCAATAGGGCGGGTTGGTATGTGATTGGGTTTAATGATTGAAATGTCAGCTCCTGAATCTACTAGCAGTGTTACTTCTGCTGTGGGTGATCCCAGTTTAAGTCGCACGAAGTTGCAAAATGTCGTATTGACTTGCAGGCATTTGCTAGTGATGTTTGGCTTGCTCTCGCCGAGTGTTGGTTTGTATGTTACTGGTTTGTTGGAGAACCCCCGACCTCGAGTTGATGGTGGGGTCCGTTGGTTCGGCCCCCAACATTGGGTTGTTGGGGGAGAGGGGGGTTTTCCGAGGTCGCGTAATAGACTTGCGATTCTTGGTTCCTCCTCTGGTTGTTCTGGTAGCCCCCCCCGATTATTATTTCCTCGGTTGGGCCGGTTGTAATTGTTTCCCCGTTGGGATTGATTGTTTTGGTAACCTCTGTTATTGTTGTTACCGTGATTGAGCTGGTGGTTGCCATTTCCCCTGTTCTGACGGTTCGAGTTTCCCCGGTTTCTGTAGCCATTTCCATTATTATGGTGGTTTGGCCTGTTATGTTCTGTTCGAAAAGACAGAACGCTGGGCGTTGCTTGGTTCTCATTTTCGAGAACCTTCGTTACTGCGGCGGCCAATGTGGCGAAACTACCTGCTTTCAGCAGTATTTGCGTTTCCACATTTTTGGTTCCCGCTGCAAGCGCTTTCACGCCTGCCTTAACGGCCATCTTTTCGGCTACTACCGTCGGTATTTGATCGGCGATGTAGGCTTTCTCCAATTCAAAGGTGAGCTTTTCCACCTGCTCGATGAATTTGCTAACGTCGCCTGTTTGTTTAGTGGCATTCAATTTGGCCAC
>NW_026455371.1:0-4366 GCF_943734635.1 Anopheles cruzii | reverse complement strand
CCCCCTAAAGAAGAAATGTTATGCTGGCATGAAGATGGCGGGAGAACATTTCTGACCATCCTCCAGATGTATCTTACAAAAAAAAATTTTTACGCAATATTATCTTATTAATCTATTTTTGTGTACGACCTGGGTTTCCTTTGTTGCTGCGTTTTCTATGGTTACGTTGGGGTGATTTATGTTTGTGATTATGTATGGTCCTGAATAAACTGGATCTAGTTTTCTACGATTCTCGATCGTAAGCCAAACTGTATCACCTATTTCTGCTTTAATTGGTTTCGATTTCGCTTTGCTGATTCTGCTAAGTTTTGCCTTATCAAGTAGTTCCCTAGCTTTCTTACTTGCTGTCTGTATTTTGTATTTAAACTCGGCGATGTACGAATCGCTGTTATACATGGGGTCTATTGTAGCAGTAAGTTTGCAAGGTAGCTGGAATGGTCTTCCAAAAACTAGTTCAAATGGGCAATATTTATGGTCAGTATGTGGCATGGTGTTATAGCAAAATGCGTAGAATGGTAGCCAAGAATCCCAGTCGTCATGCTGTTCGTTAGTATATGCTCTTACATATTCATTTAGGCATTTATGATTACGTTCTAAACTTCCGATAGTTTCGGGATGGTAGGCTGTGGAAAATCTATGCTCAACGGCGAGCAGAGTATTCATGTGTTTGAAAACTTCGTTCCGATATTCGGTTCCCATGTCCGTTTTCATAATAGACGGACAACCGTATTGGAGTAAGAAGGATTCCACGAATGCTCTGGCAAGCGTTGTAGCTTGCTTATCTACTATGGGTACGAGGACAACGTATTTAGATAATTCGCATTGGATTGTTAATGCGTATCTGTTGCCTCTAGTAGATTTCGTAAATGGACCTATAGTATCCATTGAAATCATTTGGAAGGGTAGGTTGGGTGTTGTCGTGTGCGTTTGCATTTCCTGTGTTTTAACAGTATGCTTGCTCTGTTTGCAAGCATTGCACGTCTTCACGAATTTAGCGATTGTCGCTTTCATGTTTGTCCAATAGTGGGTTCTTCTGAGCTTTTGCGTCAGCTTGTTAATACCTACGTGTCCCCCTAAAGGTGTAACGTGGTTTTCCTCGATAAGCTTGACGATTTCGCTCTGGTGTTTGATAATTTGTGCAGGCTTGTACAGCACTATTTGCACATCTTTTAGCGTGTTGCAACACATTTTCTTGAAGTATTCGGGAGTAATATTCATAAACACCATATTGTCTTTGGCAATAGCAATTACCTTTAATCCCGTATTTTTGGCCATTTGGTTTATGCTGTCGAGGTACCTCTTTATGTCCGTTGACTTGAATGCATAAGGAAATTGCGCTTGAGCAATAACCTTTTTCACATTTTTGTTGTACACTGTTATGTGCACTTCATTCTGGTTTGGTGAGCTAAACACTAACTTTGGTAAGTTGAAGGCGTCAATATTGTTAATCGAGTCATATGCCATGGGGTGATCAATCCCGCTGTCTGGTCGATTGTTACTGTCGCTTCGCGTGTTTGCTTTTGTCATCGATCGAGTCTGGATTTGTAGGACTGAGAGGGTTTTCAACTCTTCGGCATCGATGGTGATACGTGATAGTGCGTCGGGCCCGACATTATCTTTTCCTTTAACGTATTCCACGTCGAAAGTGAATTCCTCTAAGTCCAGTCGCATCCTCGTCAGTTTGGATGACGGGTTTACCATTGAGAACAGGTATACCAGTGGGCGGTGGTCGGTTTTGACCACGAACCTTCTACCATAAAGGTAGGGTCTAAAATGTGTTATTGCCCAATGGATTGCTGTAAGCTCCTGTTCTATGGTTGACTTGTTACTTTCGCCTTTTGTAAATTTTCTACTGGCGTATGCGATTGGTAGTTCTATATCGCCATGCGGTTGAGATAGTACTGCACCGCATGCTATTTTTGACGCGTCCGTGCTGAGGACGAACGGTTTCTTGAAATCAGGAAATTGTAATATTTTCGGGTCGAGCAAGCTGTTTTTTAACAGAGTGAATGCTTTTTTGCATTCTTCTGTCCATATGAACTTTGCGTTTTTCCGCAGCAGCGCATTTAGTGGTGCTGCTGCGTCCGCGAAGTATGGTATGAAACGTCTGTAATAGTTACAGAAAGCTACGAATCTTCTAGTTTCATCTGCTGATGTGGGTTCTGGGTATTTCAGGATTGCTGCGTATTTGCTTTTATCGGGTTGGATCCCTTGTTCTGAGATGTTGTGTCCTAGGTAGGTTACATCTGCGCAGAAAAATTGGCATTTTGCCGGGTTCAGCTTTAGGTTATGAGACCTTAGCTTTTCAAAAACCTTTTGCAAGTTGTTGAGATGATGCTTGATGGAACATCCTATGACGATAATGTCATCGATGTACAAAAATGCGCTTTCAGGGGGGTAATCCACTGAGTGCGATTGTCATCATTCTCTGGAAGCTATTAGGTGAGATATTCAATCCAAACGGTAATCTATTGTACTCCCAGTGACCGTTCGGGGTTGAAAAAGCTGTGAGTTGTTTGGATTTCTCTTCCAACTCCACTTGGTGGAAACCTGACATTAAATCCAAGGTTGAAAAATATTTAGCTCTTCCGAGCTGATCCAAAATGTCGTCGATCCTTGGTAACGGGAATTTATCGGCGACTACCTTTTTGTTTAGCTGTCGGAAATCGACAACTAAACGCCACTTTTTCGAGCCTGTAGCTGATTTCTTTGGCACCAATAGTATTGGTGAGTTGTAAGGGGATACTGATGGTTTTATAATTTTTTCCTTCAGCATTTTGTTCACTTGGTTATTGATTTCTTCCTTGTGTACTTCCGGTGAACGATAATTTTTTATGTACACAGGATTGGTGTCCTTGACATTTATTCTCTGTTTGTAGAAATTATTGCTTGAAAGGACGTCATTTTCCAAGGTGAAAATGTCGTTGTATGCCGAACATAATTCAGCTAGCTCGTGTTGGTGTGTTTTTGGGGTGTTTTCCAGGTTTAGCTCCTTACGTAGCTTGTCATTTCTGCTATTGTCTTTCTTCTGGTTGATGTGAAAGACGTCAAAATTGCTAAGAATGATGTACGTTCTCTTGAAATTCTTACTGATTCGTGCTGGTTCGCTTGTAGTATTAATGAATTTCACAAAATGCCAGTCAGAGTTAATTATTGTACTAGTACAATACACTCCAGGCACTATTTCCTGTGACAATAAAACGTAATCCGCACATATATTATCAGTGTGAATTTGCCGGAAAACTTCACATCTCGGAGGGATAATTATTTCTCCGTTCAAATTGTCTTCGATGGGGATTTCTATACTTTCCGAATTATAATTGATCGTAAGGATCCACGTATCATAATCAATCGAGCAGTGGTATTTCGTTAAGAAATCTCTGCCGAGTATACCATCAGTTGGTATTTGGAAGTCTTGCGACACTGCTTGGAACTTGTGTTCAATTTGTGTTCCGTTTGGCAGTTGTACGCTTGCGTGGATGGATCCTAGTGTTTCCGTTCCTATTTCGTTAATGCCCGTTATTCGGCATTTTTCACTTTCATCAATAGGGCGGGTTGGTATGTGATTGGGTTTAATGATTGAAATGTCAGCTCCCGAATCTACTAGCAGTGTTACTTCTGCTGTGGGTGATCCCAGTTTAAGTCGTACGAAGTTGCAAAATGTCGTATTGACTTGCAGGCATTTGCTAGTGATGTTTGGCTTGCTCTCGCCGAGTGTTGGTTTGTATGTTACTGGTTTGTTGGAGAACCCCCGACCTCGAGTTGATGGTGGGGTCCGTTGGTTCGGCCCCCCAACATTGGGTTGTTGGGGGAGAGGGGGGTTTTCCGAGGTCGCGTAATAGACTTGCGATTCTTGGTTCCTCCTCTGGTTGTTCTGGTAGCCCCCCCGATTATTATTTCCTCGGTTGGGCCGGTTGTAATTGTTTCCCCGTTGGGATTGATTGTTTTGGTAACCTCTGTTATTGTTGTTACCGTGATTGAGCTGGTGGTTGCCATTTCCCCTGTTCTGACGGTTCGAGTTTCCCCGGTTTCTGTAGCCATTTCCATTATTATGGTGGTTTGGCCTGTTATGTTCTGTTCGAAAAGACAGAACGCTGGGCGTTGCTTGGTTCTCATTTTCGAGAACCTTCGTTACTGCGGCGGCCAATGTGGCGAAACTACCTGCTTTCAGCAGTATTTGCGTTTCCACATTTTTGGTTCCCGCTGCAAGCGCTTTCACGCCTGCCTTAACGGCCATCTTTTCGGCTACTACCGTCGGTATTTGATCGGCGATGTAGGCTTTCTCCAATTCAAAGGTGAGCTTTTCCACCTGCTCGATGAATTTGCTAACGTCGCCTGTTTGTTTAGTGGCATTCAATTTGGCCAC
>NW_026455370.1:0-4366 GCF_943734635.1 Anopheles cruzii | reverse complement strand
CCCCCTAAAGAAGAAATGTTATGCTGGCATGAAGATGGCGGGAGAACATTTCTGACCATCCTCCAGATGTATCTTACAAAAAAAAATTTTTACGCAATATTATCTTATTAATCTATTTTTGTGTACGACCTGGGTTTCCTTTGTTGCTGCGTTTTCTATGGTTACGTTGGGGTGATTTATGTTTGTGATTATGTATGGTCCTGAATAAACTGGATCTAGTTTTCTACGATTCTCGATCGTAAGCCAAACTGTATCACCTATTTCTGCTTTAATTGGTTTCGATTTCGCTTTGCTGATTCTGCTAAGTTTTGCCTTATCAAGTAGTTCCCTAGCTTTCTTACTTGCTGTCTGTATTTTGTATTTAAACTCGGCGATGTACGAATCGCTGTTATACATGGGGTCTATTGTAGCAGTAAGTTTGCAAGGTAGCTGGAATGGTCTTCCAAAAACTAGTTCAAATGGGCAATATTTATGGTCAGTATGTGGCATGGTGTTATAGCAAAATGCGTAGAATGGTAGCCAAGAATCCCAGTCGTCATGCTGTTCGTTAGTATATGCTCTTACATATTCATTTAGGCATTTATGATTACGTTCTAAACTTCCGATAGTTTCGGGATGGTAGGCTGTGGAAAATCTATGCTCAACGGCGAGCAGAGTATTCATGTGTTTGAAAACTTCGTTCCGATATTCGGTTCCCATGTCCGTTTTCATAATAGACGGACAACCGTATTGGAGTAAGAAGGATTCCACGAATGCTCTGGCAAGCGTTGTAGCTTGCTTATCTACTATGGGTACGAGGACAACGTATTTAGATAATTCGCATTGGATTGTTAATGCGTATCTGTTGCCTCTAGTAGATTTCGTAAATGGACCTATAGTATCCATTGAAATCATTTGGAAGGGTAGGTTGGGTGTTGTCGTGTGCGTTTGCATTTCCTGTGTTTTAACAGTATGCTTGCTCTGTTTGCAAGCATTGCACGTCTTCACGAATTTAGCGATTGTCGCTTTCATGTTTGTCCAATAGTGGGTTCTTCTGAGCTTTTGCGTCAGCTTGTTAATACCTACGTGTCCCCCTAAAGGTGTAACGTGGTTTTCCTCGATAAGCTTGACGATTTCGCTCTGGTGTTTGATAATTTGTGCAGGCTTGTACAGCACTATTTGCACATCTTTTAGCGTGTTGCAACACATTTTCTTGAAGTATTCGGGAGTAATATTCATAAACACCATATTGTCTTTGGCAATAGCAATTACCTTTAATCCCGTATTTTTGGCCATTTGGTTTATGCTGTCGAGGTACCTCTTTATGTCCGTTGACTTGAATGCATAAGGAAATTGCGCTTGAGCAATAACCTTTTTCACATTTTTGTTGTACACTGTTATGTGCACTTCATTCTGGTTTGGTGAGCTAAACACTAACTTTGGTAAGTTGAAGGCGTCAATATTGTTAATCGAGTCATATGCCATGGGGTGATCAATCCCGCTGTCTGGTCGATTGTTACTGTCGCTTCGCGTGTTTGCTTTTGTCATCGATCGAGTCTGGATTTGTAGGACTGAGAGGGTTTTCAACTCTTCGGCATCGATGGTGATACGTGATAGTGCGTCGGGCCCGACATTATCTTTTCCTTTAACGTATTCCACGTCGAAAGTGAATTCCTCTAAGTCCAGTCGCATCCTCGTCAGTTTGGATGACGGGTTTACCATTGAGAACAGGTATACCAGTGGGCGGTGGTCGGTTTTGACCACGAACCTTCTACCATAAAGGTAGGGTCTAAAATGTGTTATTGCCCAATGGATTGCTGTAAGCTCCTGTTCTATGGTTGACTTGTTACTTTCGCCTTTTGTAAATTTTCTACTGGCGTATGCGATTGGTAGTTCTATATCGCCATGCGGTTGAGATAGTACTGCACCGCATGCTATTTTTGACGCGTCCGTGCTGAGGACGAACGGTTTCTTGAAATCAGGAAATTGTAATATTTTCGGGTCGAGCAAGCTGTTTTTTAACAGAGTGAATGCTTTTTTGCATTCTTCTGTCCATATGAACTTTGCGTTTTTCCGCAGCAGCGCATTTAGTGGTGCTGCTGCGTCCGCGAAGTATGGTATGAAACGTCTGTAATAGTTACAGAAAGCTACGAATCTTCTAGTTTCATCTGCTGATGTGGGTTCTGGGTATTTCAGGATTGCTGCGTATTTGCTTTTATCGGGTTGGATCCCTTGTTCTGAGATGTTGTGTCCTAGGTAGGTTACATCTGCGCAGAAAAATTGGCATTTTGCCGGGTTCAGCTTTAGGTTATGAGACCTTAGCTTTTCAAAAACCTTTTGCAAGTTGTTGAGATGATGCTTGATGGAACATCCTATGACGATAATGTCATCGATGTACAAAAATGCGCTTTCAGGGGGGTAATCCACTGAGTGCGATTGTCATCATTCTCTGGAAGCTATTAGGTGAGATATTCAATCCAAACGGTAATCTATTGTACTCCCAGTGACCGTTCGGGGTTGAAAAAGCTGTGAGTTGTTTGGATTTCTCTTCCAACTCCACTTGGTGGAAACCTGACATTAAATCCAAGGTTGAAAAATATTTAGCTCTTCCGAGCTGATCCAAAATGTCGTCGATCCTTGGTAACGGGAATTTATCGGCGACTACCTTTTTGTTTAGCTGTCGGAAATCGACAACTAAACGCCACTTTTTCGAGCCTGTAGCTGATTTCTTTGGCACCAATAGTATTGGTGAGTTGTAAGGGGATACTGATGGTTTTATAATTTTTTCCTTCAGCATTTTGTTCACTTGGTTATTGATTTCTTCCTTGTGTACTTCCGGTGAACGATAATTTTTTATGTACACAGGATTGGTGTCCTTGACATTTATTCTCTGTTTGTAGAAATTATTGCTTGAAAGGACGTCATTTTCCAAGGTGAAAATGTCGTTGTATGCCGAACATAATTCAGCTAGCTCGTGTTGGTGTGTTTTTGGGGTGTTTTCCAGGTTTAGCTCCTTACGTAGCTTGTCATTTCTGCTATTGTCTTTCTTCTGGTTGATGTGAAAGACGTCAAAATTGCTAAGAATGATGTACGTTCTCTTGAAATTCTTACTGATTCGTGCTGGTTCGCTTGTAGTATTAATGAATTTCACAAAATGCCAGTCAGAGTTAATTATTGTACTAGTACAATACACTCCAGGCACTATTTCCTGTGACAATAAAACGTAATCCGCACATATATTATCAGTGTGAATTTGCCGGAAAACTTCACATCTCGGAGGGATAATTATTTCTCCGTTCAAATTGTCTTCGATGGGGATTTCTATACTTTCCGAATTATAATTGATCGTAAGGATCCACGTATCATAATCAATCGAGCAGTGGTATTTCGTTAAGAAATCTCTGCCGAGTATACCATCAGTTGGTATTTGGAAGTCTTGCGACACTGCTTGGAACTTGTGTTCAATTTGTGTTCCGTTTGGCAGTTGTACGCTTGCGTGGATGGATCCTAGTGTTTCCGTTCCTATTTCGTTAATGCCCGTTATTCGGCATTTTTCACTTTCATCAATAGGGCGGGTTGGTATGTGATTGGGTTTAATGATTGAAATGTCAGCTCCCGAATCTACTAGCAGTGTTACTTCTGCTGTGGGTGATCCCAGTTTAAGTCGTACGAAGTTGCAAAATGTCGTATTGACTTGCAGGCATTTGCTAGTGATGTTTGGCTTGCTCTCGCCGAGTGTTGGTTTGTATGTTACTGGTTTGTTGGAGAACCCCCGACCTCGAGTTGATGGTGGGGTCCGTTGGTTCGGCCCCCCAACATTGGGTTGTTGGGGGAGAGGGGGGTTTTCCGAGGTCGCGTAATAGACTTGCGATTCTTGGTTCCTCCTCTGGTTGTTCTGGTAGCCCCCCCGATTATTATTTCCTCGGTTGGGCCGGTTGTAATTGTTTCCCCGTTGGGATTGATTGTTTTGGTAACCTCTGTTATTGTTGTTACCGTGATTGAGCTGGTGGTTGCCATTTCCCCTGTTCTGACGGTTCGAGTTTCCCCGGTTTCTGTAGCCATTTCCATTATTATGGTGGTTTGGCCTGTTATGTTCTGTTCGAAAAGACAGAACGCTGGGCGTTGCTTGGTTCTCATTTTCGAGAACCTTCGTTACTGCGGCGGCCAATGTGGCGAAACTACCTGCTTTCAGCAGTATTTGCGTTTCCACATTTTTGGTTCCCGCTGCAAGCGCTTTCACGCCTGCCTTAACGGCCATCTTTTCGGCTACTACCGTCGGTATTTGATCGGCGATGTAGGCTTTCTCCAATTCAAAGGTGAGCTTTTCCACCTGCTCGATGAATTTGCTAACGTCGCCTGTTTGTTTAGTGGCATTCAATTTGGCCAC
>NW_026455369.1:0-4369 GCF_943734635.1 Anopheles cruzii | reverse complement strand
TGACCCGAGAAAAGGAAGAAAGAAAAATTGTTTACTCTCTCTCTCTCTCACCCTTGTAGTGGCCACCCCGCCGGTTGATGGGCCGCAGCTGGTTTCCCCCCATCATTTCCTCTCCATTAGCCCCGATCGACAGCGAGCGATGCTCCGGCGATGATTCCGATGATTCCATTTTCTTCGACCAGCGTTTTGGTGTTTTTTTTTCTTTGGCTTTGTGGTTGCCATTCTTTTTCCATCACATGTCGCCGCCGCCAACGCTGCCCATGTGTGACACATCAGATCATCTTCAGATCAGCAGATGAAGGGTAACGAAATGTATCCCGGCGTCTCTCTAAAAGCCAATGGCCACTCAGAGCAGCGGGGGAAAAGCATGACACGGCGGTGGCGTGTCGGTCACGGGGTCTTAATTAAATTGTTCTACTAGAGAACAGTCTGTTGCATGGCTGGGTGGGTGATGATGGCCCTTCGAAACGCCACTTAAGGCCTTTAAGGGTCTTGCGAAATGGTAAAAAAGGCTACAGACAAACGTGTAGCTAATTTCATTTTGAAACATAACTGAGCGCTTCAAAATTTGAGGTTAAATATGATCATTGTTATGAAACTAGAAATGAAAATGGTGTTTTCTAAATTGTGTATTCTTAAATTATTTTTTCAAACCATAGACAGAGTTGGTTCATCTGTTCGTCTATACCACTCGATTCGTTTTGTAGTTGAATCATTTTTGTATTGACGCTTCTTGGCCAATTCACTTTACCTTCTACCTTAAAATTCCATTGTTCAGAATAATATGAACAATCAGGATGCGTCAATTCAGTGCCTAATTTCATTTGTACGACTATGGTATTCCAATCTCTACTTTGCCTGAGTTTTCCGTACTAGTGTTGATAACGTTTTATTGTAATCGCCTAGTGTGTAAAATGCTTGATGAATGCTTTGGGTCAGATCAGTAAATACATAAATAAATTACCAAAATCGAATTATTAAAATTAATTAGACACCATTGCTCAGCTCGTTATGCAATTCATTAACTATCCGAACAAAGAAATGGAAAATCATTTTTTTCTCGTACTATTTCACTAAGACTTTGTTTTTGAACTAGTCATGCCAGTAAAAAGGTCGTAACAGAAATAATGAATCTAAGCGATTGATGAACACTTTATAAAAATTTTAACATTTTTTTATATTGAAATATCACAAACTAATTACTTTCGAAATGGACTTCGGACCATAAATGAAATGTTCACCACTGCACTACGGCGATAGGCGGCCATAAATACAAGGTTGACCAATAAGTAATCCATTATTTTTTTTTTGGGTGAGATTCAAAACTTTATTTAAGATACTTCCGATGGTCCGATTTACGTAAAATATGTACCGTTGTGTTGGAAATTTTTTTGTCTTTTCAAAGATAGGCTTATCATGCCTCTTTCGAAAAAGACTTAGCCGTTATTGGTGAAAAACTGGAGCAATTCATTTTTACAATCTGAATTTTTCATGACTAAGGAAATTTTGTAATGCGTGAAAAAGGTATCAATCGTTTGGTGCAAGGTTCGGACTATACGGTGGATGCATTTAAACTTCCTCACCAAGCTCCCGGACTTTCCGGTGAGTCACTAAAGACGTGCGTAACATTTCGTTGTCCTGGAGGAACACAAAACCTTTTCTGTTGGCCGATTCTGGTCGTTTCTGGTCAATTCTTAGCTTCGAACGGTGCAGTAATTGACATTAGAGATCTTAATTTAGTGTTTGGCTACACGGAAGCAACTCATAATAAACGATTCCTTTCAAGTACCACCATATACCCAGTAGAACTTTCCTAGCCATTATTTCTGGTTTGGCCACAGGTTAAGCTGCTTCATCACGCTTAGACCCCGACCGATTTCACACAATATTGTCGTAAGTGACCCATTTCTCATCCCCAGTATCCATCCGTTTAAGAAATGGTTCGATTTAATTCCGTTGGGCCAAAACTGTGCAGATGGCAATCATGTTTTTTTATGTAAATAGGGTGTCGCCCGAACATCGAGCATCTTTCAAAATCCTGCTTTGCGCAAATGACTTAAAACTCTTCGATGATTGATCTTTAGCTCCTGGCCGATGCTCTGATTACTAACATGCCGATCTACTTTGATTATTTCTGTGATTTTATCGACATTTTCGATGACGTGTCTGCCTAGGCTTTAAAATAAAAAATAACTGGAACGTGTCAACGAAACCAAAATTTGAACCAGCTAGGTACGCGTGAACCCAGCGGGACATAAATTATTGTACGTATATAAGAAAGTTAAACTGGCCGCTGTTGGCCGATTGTTAGATTCAACCTCGAAGTGTGCGAACATTTATTCAACTACGAAGGCTCCGCAGTCCGCTCGACGTCCGCGTGTTGTATCAGTAAGTAACTATCTCTTCCAAGAACGATGTCTGATCCTTGCATCTTAATGTGACTGAAGTGTATCAAAACTGCGCACTTTTTGTTCATTACGCGTTGTTAAAACTGAACGTAGAACCCGGTCCAAGTCCAATTAATCAGCAAACTTGTTCCACCGATTGCAAAAGTGTGCATCACCCCAAAGTTCGTTGTTCGACAAGCACATTACAGTGTCACATCATTATTTAGCTATGTGATGAAGATTCTCTTATCACCAATTTATTTATAAACCATAGACTTTAATGTTAAATCAAGTTGCTCGCAGCTACGTTATCGCTATTTTAACCAACACCATGTTAACGCTTACTTTTGCGGTTCAGTAGACGAAGACGAAGAAGATTCTCACGTCTTTATTTCTATATAAAGCGAATTTTGGACGTTTGAGCTCATTTGTGTATTTTGGAAATGATAAGTCAGCAGAGTGTCGCAGTGTCGTGAAGTGTGTTTCGGAAGCATGGGGCCTCTAGCATGGACAGTGTTCTTGTGCATCGTCTGCAGTGCTAGATCGGGTGGCGCGATTTATAACGAAACTGCTTCTGCTACACCAACTATTGGTAGCTTCTCTGGATATGCTTTCGAGATGCTCATGGCAAAGCTAGACTACATGCAGCACAGTGTTCTGGAACTACAGACCGAATGGGTCAAGCACCGGGAAGAGGCTACGCAAAATCAAAACGACATCATCCAATCGATGCGTCGATGGGAGGATGATGTTGGACGCAACTTTACTCTCCTACAGGAACGATCATGGCAGACCTTGACGCAAATACTTACGCGTGTTACAACGAAGACCAATCCTCTTTCATATGTGCCCTATCGCTCGTGCAGTGACATTCAGAATGCACAGTCTGGGGTATATATTATCCAGGCGAACGATGAAAGCAACCCTTTTATTGCGTACTGTCAGAGGGATATGATGGGTAAAGGCATCTGGTTGGTGATACAGCACCGATTCGACGGATCGCTAAACTTCTATCGCAACTGGACCGAGTATCGGGATGGTTTCGGTAACATTGAGAAGGAGTTCTGGATCGGACTGGAACGACTATATCAGCTGACATCAGGGCGACCCCATGAACTGATGGTTGAGCTGAGAGACTTTAAGGGAAATTATAGCTTTGCATTCTACGCAGCATTCGAGATCGGCAGTGAAGCCGAACAATACAATCTGAAAACACTTGGAGCATACAACGGAACTGCAAGGGATTCTCTGTCAAGTCACAAGAATATGAAATTCTCGACGTACGATCGTGATAATGATGTATGGAAGGAAGTAAATTGTGCTGTAAGATTTGAGGGAGCCTGGTGGTACAACGGCTGCTATCGCACCAATTTGAACGGGCCATACAAGAATATAGTAGATGATAGATCGATGAACTGGTACGACTTCAGCAATTCCCATGAAGGACTTAGCTTTTCAAGAATGATGATCCGACCAAAATGAACTCTATTGTCAATTCGCTGAAGATCAGCTGTGCGTTATCCATTCCCTACTAAAGGCAAGAAAACCTCCAAAAGATTAACGTACCGATTAACGATTAACGTTAATAACATGTCGAATGATCTCAAGCGCTCTAAAAACATACGCTAAAGATATAGTTTAAGAAGAATAGTAATAAGGTGAAAGATTATCATTCAATATTGCCAAAATGATGAAAATACAAGATAAGTATGGGCGAAATATGATACAAACTTTGCCACAGATAGCATATATATCAGATAACATCACAGATTGCACTATATATGGTGTGCGAAAAAGTAATTCCTTATTTTTGGGTGAAATTCAAAACATAATTTAAAATACTTCCGATGATCCGATTTACGTCAAATACACGTAAGATGTGTGATTCCGTTGGGCCAAAACTGTGCAGATGGCCATCATGTTTTTTTTTATGTCAATAGGGTGGCGCCCAAACATCGAGCTTCTTTGTGAATCCAGCTTTG
>NW_026455368.1:0-4373 GCF_943734635.1 Anopheles cruzii | reverse complement strand
CCTCAAGTTGAACTCCCGGTTTTCATGCTACGGGAAACGCATGATCATTTGGTCCTTCGAACCGGATAAGCTACGCTTACAAAGTGAAACAGTGCAGACAGTGCCATTATGTCTGAAACCAAGGCTTCGGGATCCGCGAGTGCGGAGCAACAGGCGGCATTCGGATTGACACCGGTGATCCGGCAACCGGATGCCAGACAACGTCGAGTACGGTCGTCAACGGCATCGACGACATCTTCAGTGCGTGATCGCAGAGCTAACCTAAAAATACAGATGCTGGAGGAGCAGAAAAACAGGCAGCTAGAACGGCTGAAGCAGGAAGCAGAAATAGAAGAGAAGTTTGTGCAGGAAAAGTATCGTGTTCTGGAAGAACAACTAGACGATATTGTTTCCATCGTGAGCCATGCAGCAGACCATGTGGCCAGCTGGGTCACACATCACAATGTCGAGAGTCACCGAGAAGGTGATGTTACAAAGGAGATCCGACGGATGAGAACCGAGCTAGAACAGCCAAGGCCGGAAATCGCTGAAATGCGAGAAAATGCTCTACCCACAAGCGTCGGCGTAGAAGCATCATCATGGACGCTCACCAAGGAGCAAAAAGCAGCTCGACAGTCATTGCCGAAGGATCTGCCGGATTTTAGCGGTGATCCCGCAGAATGGCCAACGTTTATTAGCAGTTTTAACTTTTCCACCAACGCGTGTGGTTTTCAAAATGGCGAAAATATGATTCGCCTGCAAAGGTGCTTGAAAGGGGCAGCGAAAGAAGCAGTTCGAGGCCGTCTTCTACTCCCCTCATCAGTTCCAAGTGTCATTCATGTTCTCCAGAGACGCTTTGGACGTCCCGAATTGCTATTGGACGTTCTGATCGATCGCGTTAGAAAAACCCCATCCCCTCGAGCCGATGACCTGGAGAGCCTAATCGAATTCGGAGAAGTGGCGCAGTCACTCTGCGAACACGTACGGTCGGCGGGTATGGTCGAACATCTAAAAAACCCAATGCTGATCACCGAACTCGTAGAAAAATTACCTTGCGAGTATCGTATGCAGTGGGCACGGCGTATTCGTGACGGTACCAGTAGCCTCGCGTCGTTTGCTCATTTCATGGAAGACGTAACGGAAGACGCAATATCAGTAACGCGCATACCACGAAAAACGGCGGAGCGAACGACAGGCAGTGTTAGGCAGCAAACGCATCAAACAAAGGAAGACGGTGCAAGGCACACGCCGAAGACCACCAACACAAAGGCTACCTACACCAGCAGCAAGTTCAGTGCTCCACAACAATGTGCGATGTGTGCCGAGCATCATCGAACGTTTCAATGTGACGAACTGGCAGCTTTACCCGTGCAAAAACGACGGGAAGTAGTCACACAAAAAAAACTGTGTTGGAATTGTTTAAGTGTTGGGCACCAAGTGAAATTCTGCAAATCGAAACACGTTTGCCGGGTGTGTTCCCAGAAGCATCATACATTGGTACACGAAAACAAGTCCATTCCTGAACCAACAGGAACGAATGCCAGCCTATCGGCTCGAGTGTATGCCAGCACGGTGTTACTAGAAACGGTAACCGTCTGGGTACTGGATCGGTACGGAAACCGCCATCACGCTCGTGCGCTATTAGATTCGGCATCAATGTGCAACTTTATGTCGAAAAGGTTGGCTGCAAAACTCCAGCTTCGCTGGTCAAAAACAAATACACAGATAGTAGGCATCGCAGAAAGCATGCATCGGGTGAAATATGAGACCCACGCAACTATTCATTCGAAGGTGAATTCGTTCTACAGCACAGAGAACTTTTTCATAATGGAGAAACCAACATCTGATTTACCATCAAGTGTCATCAGTACAAGCAGTCTAAAGCTACCCGACGTAGAATTGGCTGATCCAACGTTTTACAAACCGGCTCCGATCGACATGATCATTGGAGCAGAACATTATCAACAACTATTCACCGGGAAACGGATTCATCTAGAAGCTGGGGATCCGCTGCTAGTGGAAACGATGTTTGGCTGGGTCGTGTGTGGACCTCTGCGAGAGGCACTTCCAACCAAATCGTTAGCTTGTCATGTGACAACAGTCGGTCTCGAAAATGTGCTACAAAGGTTTTGGCAACTCGATGCAGTCCCGGAACAATCATACCAACCCAACACAGAATGTGAAGCGCATTACAATGCCACAGTTATTAGAGAACCATCGGGAAGGTATGCAGTGCGACTGCCGAGAACAAATGATTCAACTAAACAATTGGGTGAATCAAAAAGTATCGCGCTACGGCGATTCAGGACTCTAGAGCGACGGCTCGAGTCAGACGCAATTGTAAAGAGTTCTTACCACGAATTCATGAGAGAGTATGAACGACTAGGACATATGCAGAAATTGGACAATCCTGATATTAACATTTCTCATTGTTTTCTACCACATCATGCAGTGTTCAAGGAGTCCAGCACTACGACTAAAACCAGAGTGGTCTTCGATGCATCGTGTAAAACATCTTCGGGGTATTCCTTGAACGACATCCTTTTGGTGGGTCCAGTCATACAAAAGGATTTACTGTCTCTACTTCTGAAGTTTCGTACACATGCAATTGCGTTGGTCGGCGACATTGAAAAAATGTACCGACAGATAAGGGTGCAGGAAGTAGATCAACCACTTCAAAGGATCGTGTGGCGGGAAAATCAAGCTGAACCAATATCCACATACCAGCTGCAAACCGTCACATATGGCACATCTTCTGCGCCATATTTAGCAACAAGAACCTTACAGAAATTGGCCCAGGACATGAGCCACGTGTCACCAACGGCGGCCGATGCAATTTCTATGGATTTTTATGTCAACAATTTGCACAAACGTTTCAACGAACGCAACAAAGCACTTCCCATCGCACGAGGAGAGATTGATCCTCTCACAACAAAGGAGCTCCAAGCAGCTGAGCATGCACTATGCCGAATGGCTCAAAGGGAATCGTTTCGTGAAGAACACACCGATTTGCTCCTTGGAAAATACGTATCACGGTCAAGTCGTTTAAAATGGTTGAAACCACAGCTCGACGCTCAAGGATTGATCCGAGTAGGAGGTCGACTGATTCACGCCGATATCTCAGAGGATTCAAAACATCCGATCGTACTTTGTGCTAGGCATCCACTGACGAGGATGATAGTGGAGTACTACCATCGAAAGCTTCTACATGCAGGACCACAACTGATGTTGTCCACCATTCATTTGCAGTTTTGGATCTTATCGGGAAGAAACCTAGCCCGAAAGGTTTATCATCAATGCCATACTTGCTTTCGTCATCGACCGACTTTAATTCAACAAAGTATGGCAGATTTCCCAGCATCACATGTAACATCAAGCAGGCCATTTCTAAGCTGTGATGTTGACTATGTTGGTCCAGTGTTCATCAAATCTGAAGTGCGAAATCGTACAGCTACAAAGGCCTATGCTGCCATTTTCATATGTTTTGTCACCCGAGCGGTACATATTGAATTCGTATCCGATCTTTCAACTGATGCCTTTTTAGCAGCTCTACATAGATTTACCGCTCGTAGAGGAAAACCAATCACCATTTACAGCGACAATGCAACATGCTTCAAGGGTGCAGCAAACCATCTGCACAAGGTCTTCCGCATGCTACAAAAGGGTTCCGGCGAACGAGACAAGATTGTCAACTGGTGTACTGGCCAAAGGATCCATTGGCAGTTCATTCCTCCACGTGCACCCCAATTTGGTGGGTTATGGGAGGCCGCCGTGAAATCAGCAAAGCATCATTTCTTGAGGGAAGTCGGCAATTCCAATATCTCTCGCGAAGATATGTCTACATTACTCGCACAAATCGAAATGTGCTTAAACTCGCGTCCACTAGTGCACATGCCGACAGAAGCAGAAGACCTCGAAGTACTTACTCCGGGTCACTTTCTAATTGGAACAAATCTCCAAAGCGTTCCAGAAGTATCATTGCAGGAAGTCTCGGAGAACCGTTTGTCACATTGGGAACGTACTCAGCAACGTACACAGCGCATCTGAACCAGATGGCAAGCGGAATATCTGCAGCAGCTGCAAACTCGTGCCAGCAAGGGCTGCAATCCGCCAGTATCCATTGACGTCGGACGTGTGGTCCTGCTGAAGGAAGATAATGTCCCACCAGCGACTTGGGCATTGGGGAAAATCACCGCTACGCATCCCGGAAAGGATGGAGTCGTTCGAGTCGTCACCCTGAGGACGGCAAAGGCAGACAACGTTGTTCGTCCTGTCACCAAAATCGCGCTGCTACCCAGTCCATTATAATTATGTTGAACAAGCCATGCTAGTTCAAGGCGGCCAGTATGTTCGGTATATTGTATACTATCGCCGTTACAATTTGAATTTGACGT
>NW_026455367.1:0-4378 GCF_943734635.1 Anopheles cruzii | reverse complement strand
AACAAAAAACCGGGACAAGGTCAATGTCCACACGCGCCCGCTCTCTCTCTCTTTGGGGGCTGTGTGTAGCGTTTGTAGCAGTCGCCGAATGGTCCCAAAGTCGAAGATTCCGCGTCGTCGTCGTCGTCGTCGTTGGCTCAATCATTGTGCCGTCTGATCGGACCATAAAAGGTAGCCTCGCTCGGCAAGTCCACGGCGCACTCAGCGCGCGGACGACGCCAACAACACCCCCACACGCAGTTCCGTATAGTCTAGGTAGGCGGAAGTCCGTCGGGCGGACGGGTTAGAGTCTAGAATGATTTGTGCTAATCGTTTAATTGGCAGATCGGCTGCGGATCGTCCGGAGCTCCGGAGATGCAAATTGGTCCCAGAGCAGAGCCCAGAGTCTGGGCCACCCTCAAGCAGTGTCCAGTCTCTGGCACCGACTTTACGCAATAGACACCGTGACGACACGGAGTCTGGACCGGAGTCCATCATCAACCCTTTGCCCCGGGCGAACAACCGACTCTCTGGGCAAAACGGTAGCCCAGCACACGCGTTGGGACAGACAGTCGTCGTTGCTGCCTGAGTCCAGTTCTGATCGGTTGGGGCCTTATTAGGGCCGCCGGTCGAGCACCATTTATGGTCCGGACGACGTCTCTCGGACACTACCCGCGGGTGGGTGGGTGAGCCGAGGCGAGGCACATGCTTGTTGACGACAGCGACGACGAAGCTCGTCCGAGAGTTTGATTTACTGCGCGGGCGCGGTCCGATCTCGAGGGACCGCTCCCAACTCTCGCCGGAGGCTATCGCTACACCCCTCAGAAGTGCATTGATAGCTGCATTAGTGGCCCCCAGCACCAGTCGGCCATTTAGGCTCCGCCCTCCCCGGGGGATTCGGGGAGCACAGCTGACCAGAAAGGGACAGCCTGTTGTTGTGGGGCTTACGACTTCACCTCAACACCGACACACTTCCAGCACGATCGCGAACGGGTTGCCGAGTGGCGATCCCCCACCCCAAAGAGCTTTCGGGCCGGGAGGGGATCGCTCGTCTACACTCTTGTGTGTGTGTGTGCGTGTCGGCGCGAAAAGCGCGAAGATACACGTGGGACTCCGAGGAGGGACCTCAAGTCGCGATCAGTTGGGGCACGATCCGACGATCGCGAACTCCTGCGATCTACAGAGCGGTACCCTTTCTCGCTCCTGGTCTCTCTCTCCCTCACTCTTTCCTGCTGATGTCCACCGTGCGTGAAGAATTGGAGGACACAGTACGCGTAAGCACCTTACCGGCCAGAAGACGTCAGAATCTCTGCGCGATCGGACCCCGAGACACGCACGGAAGGGTTCTCGGGTGTGACGGAGATTCTCCGAGTCTGGTCCCAGAAGTGAGATCTGACCCCCCGGTCCGGAACAGGTCGAACAGCTGATCAGCGGCCCCATCAGGGTACCGAGATCGATCGAGGAAGGCTCACTTCCGGTGCTAGCGGCCAGATTCGGGTATCAAACGGTCAGTTTCCGGGCCGACTCTCGGCACACCGTCCCGGCGCGTGGGAAAGCGCTTTCCCACCGGGGGAAAACACCCCGGAAAGGCACCAGATGGGCCAACGACGAACACGACAAGGAGGAACCGAAACCCCCGAATCTAGTCCGCGAGAGTGTCCCCTCTCGTCCGGCCGGCCGGCCGGCTGGTCGACCGGTGGGGTCATTGTGGTGTGGGCCGAGCCGGGTCGGGGCGGGTCGGGTGGCGGACAGGAGGAGACCGTCATACGTCATGCAGAGTGAAACGCGACTTGTTTCAACATGTTTTTTGGGCAACATTTTGGCTTCGCGCTTCCGTCTCTCTGCGTCTGTGTGTGTGTTAATGTGTGTTGCGTGTGTCTCTCTTTCCCTCCTTACGATCGTCGTTTCTCTCGCTCTGGCTCTCTCTCTCTGGTACCTTCTACCCCGCTTTCGTGCGTCACCGTGTTATTGTTGGCCGCCGTCCGTCGCAGTTCCCCGTTCTTTGTGGCCACCTATTGCTCCACCGGTCTCCCTCGGTGTGTAGTTACCGCTGCCGACTCCGCTCCCAGCATCTCTCCATGGGCTCTCTAGGAGCCCTGCTTATCTTCGCTTCGCTCCGCTTTGACAATTTGATGATGAATTACAATTTTCTTTTGTTGGGCTCCGTTGGGGTCCGTCGCGCGGCAGAGGCACGGCGCAAGGTAAGGTGTTTTGCAACATGTTGCTTTTACGCCTCACGACGATGATGATGGTGTATCATCGGCCGCCGTCGTGGCCATTTGGTTCGCAGTCGGTGGCGGCGAACGCGAACTCTTCAATTTCGCCGATTTGCGATGTGTTTTGCATCTCGGAGGACCTGTCACAAGTACCCGCGGCAAGAGGCCGGGTTTGAACATTATTTCAATTAGCTTGAGCCAGGCAACAATCGGCAGTGAGCTCCGACTACACCGTGTGAACTTTACTTTTGGCCCCAAAAGTAAGTTTATCATTTTATTTGAATAAAGTTCTGGTTTTCCAGTTCTATTTCTCGTGTTATAGTTTGTTTATGGTTTTATTATCGATTTGTTGCTGCTTTGGTTTACTCTTATGCTTGTAATGTGCTCCTTTAGTTAAGTTATTTTAATGCCTTTTAATTTCCTTTTGATTATATTATTGGTTTCTTCGTTTGCTATTTTGCTTCTTAATACTTTCGTTTTCCTATCTTCAGCAAGGTATTCATCATGTTGGTTTCCTATTATTTATCTTGAATGATTTGTTTCCTTTTATTTGATTGGTTTTTTTCCTATAGTTACAGACACTTTCAGGTTTCTTTTTCAGAATTGTTAAGAATTCTGTAGATTTGCATATTTTAGGATTCTTCGACTCGTTCTTCCCTTTTCTTTTTCCTTTCTCTTTCATTTACTCTTCTTTTTTACTTCCCATTCCTAGTTATTCGATATAACATTATTTTTGGCTATCAGAAACTCTCACACAACCACCCAACAACACTTTCCACGAACCACGCCAAGATCGTGCCACCTGCCACAACATTTTAGCAGGTCAGCGTCACTATCGCTACGCCGTCGCGAGGTCAACCCGCCCGAGCCTACATGCCTGCCCCGCCCCGAGGACGGCACGTGGAGAGCTCGATGTGTTAGCTATTAATTTTATTTTGATAATTTGATGAGTTGTAATGATGATATTTGAGATTTCCTTCGCTTTGCTCGCATCTCCTCGGAGCGGATTTCTTTCTCCCGCTAACGCCGGCTACTGTAACTTCTTCGGAGCGGGCCCGGGAGTAAGAAGCAAAGAGGTAGCCAACAGTGAAAAAAACCCTGCGTCGCCCGGCGTAACGGAGACGCCTTTCGGCCTTCCTCCCACAGCCACCCAAACGGCAGCAGCAGCAACATATCAAAAGTATATTTATTTACTCTGAGTTGATTGCTTATGACGGATGGCTCCCGATCGTCGTCGGTGTTGCCCCTGCGTGCCTTTTCCTTCATTATCCGACGGACTCCCTCCTAAACGCCCTCCGCTACGCCTAGATGATGTTGGCTGCCGACGTGAAATTGGAGGTTTTTAGCAGGTTACGAACCACTCCTCCGGTCGGAGGCTGAAACAAGATCCGCTCTCGGCAGGTCGCTACTACGGCAGCAGCAGCAGCAGCAGCATAGATAATGTTATACAAATCAAGGCTGATTGGGGCGGCGGCTGTGTCTGGGTGTTTGTTTTCGTAACTAATTCGATTGTTTTTCGGGCAGTGCTTCGATTTACGCTGCCCATTGGACGGCGTAGCACTTGCTTGCGTTGCTTTCGTCAGCAAATCAGAAGGGGACTGCCATGAACCGCTAGAGACTGCCATTGACAACCGCGCATCCACACCGGTTAATGCTTTTGTCTTCGTCCAGACCGTTTATCGTGAGACCGGATCAACCGAACCTTCGAATTCTAGATCGATCGTTCTGGTGTTCGTTTGTTCATCCGTCCGTCCGACATGTCCTCCACAAGGGGGAACAAAGAAAGAGACGACCAGTTTGCACAATACTACTGTGGGCAAGAAATAACGGAAATTTGGTTCCGTTAAAATGTTTAATCTGATGATTCTTGCCACTCTTGTGACAGCACAAAACGGTTCCGATTAGACCACTGTGTGACCATTAGATTAGATTAGACCAAAAAAGAGTCTGCGAGATCGTAAAGAGGGTTTTCATATTCAAACGACTGTCGGGAATTTCGGACTATTCGAATTTTCCCATTCTAAAGTCCGTGCTTTCGAAAAAGTTCTTTCCTCACTGAAGACTTTCAGACACATGTTCAACAATACAGGATACTTTTACATGCATAATTTTTGAAAGGAAATAGAATATAGTCGTAAAATTTTACACAGAAGTCTAAGAATGCAAAAGAAGTATTTACCTCC
>NW_026455366.1:0-4378 GCF_943734635.1 Anopheles cruzii | reverse complement strand
AGCAAATGCAGCATGAAGATGCGCAAATGCGATTATGCTCGGCCAAAGACCAATGACCGCCGTAAAATCACCGTAGGTGGTTTAGGTGAAAATGTCTAAGCAAATGCAGCAGATGTTTAGATGTCAGTTATTACTTCATAGTGTCTTTACTTTCAAACCTTATAATGTCATGTCGTTTTTGTCATTCATTTCAATGTAACTTTTAAGTGTAACAAATAAATGATTCTTAGCGCGACGTAGTTTGGATAAGTGCTTTGGAAGAATGGAAAGAAAAATGTTGATGATTTATTCTTCGATGATGCGGAAAAGGATGAGCACAACAACAGCAGGTATAAGAATGAAATTAAATAGTATGAAAAATGTATTGAGTATATACTATAGTATAGTCTTCTATTATGAAACTCTAATGGAGAACTCAAACGTTAGAGTGAATACAGTGAGAGAGAAAACAGAATACAGCAAGAGAGAAGGCAGAAACAGAAAGCTATAGCAAAATGAATTCAAATGATCGATCGAGTGAACGATTGAATGATCGACCGAGTGAACGATAGAGTGAACGATCGAACGAACGACTGAGTGAACCATAGGGTGAACGATAGAGTGAACCATCGAGTGAATGATTGAATGAACTATTGTGTGAACGATAGAGTGAACGATCGAATGAATGATCGAGTGAACCATAGGGTGAACGATAGAGTGAACCATCGAGGGAACGGTGGAGTGAACGATCCAGTAAACGATAGGGAGGGAACGATTGAGTGAACGATCGAGTGATCGTTCAGATTTCCTCGGTAATTGTCGGTAGCTGGCAAAACACTCGTTAGCTTCGATGTGCTGCTGGTGTGACTGCGGATGAATTGGAGTAATGTACGCCCTCCGATTCGTCACGCGACGCCATTGGTGATTCGCACCATCAGACGCCATGCGCATGTTTCGGCCATACTGCTAGACGGCCATGCCGCACCAACACATCGGTAGGTGGGCGGTTTGCACCCCCCTTACTAACATTGAGTGAACCCTATGTACTACCGTGGCAACGGCGCGGCTCATCCAAGCGGAGCGTTACGGAGCGTTACGGAGTGGTACTGAACCGTGTAGGAGGCCTGCTTTGCGCATCGGGAGGGCCTGAAGTAACTGAAAATCGTATA
Source organism: Anopheles cruzii (assembly GCF_943734635.1). NCBI lineage: Eukaryota > Metazoa > Arthropoda > Insecta > Diptera > Culicidae > Anopheles > Anopheles cruzii. Next base: position 3,230 of record NW_026455366.1, on the reverse strand, counting down.
CAGGGCGCGCCGCGTTTGCCATGAGGCCATGGGTATACATATTGATGTAGAGATTTAGAGTGTGGTTGTCATCAAATTAAAATATTGAACTAAACAATTGGTATAGACAAATATGTAGGTTTATTTTAATAATTTTGCTACACCGCATAACCGAACACACAAGAAGAAACAATAGTCAATACACAAAGTTATGTTTCATGAACTAGTAATAATATTTTAACAAAAGCCATACGATGATGGAAATAATATCCGAAATAGTGCCCTATTTTTATAGAATTTGTGCGGTAGTTTCGAAAAGTCAGACCAGTCCTATTCGATGTAACAGGGACACCTTCATCTTATAATAAAGGAGTACGAGAATCAGAAGAATAATAGAGTATGTTCATAACAAAACTTTAATATGTTCTCCTCCTCTTCCTGTCCCTCCGTTTGAACAGAGTCGTGAGATTCTCTCACTTTCTGTGGTAGTTTTGTTGCATCTTTCATCCTTCATCCTTCTATACCTTCACTCGGTTACTCGTAAGTTCTCTTCTCTTCTTTATTGTAAATATTTTAGTGTTAAGATTCCGTGTCGAGCCTAATGGCGAACACTGGTTACAAATAAATTACATAAATGAAATGAAATGAAATATGCTGCATCGTCTCTATAATAATCACAAGCTAGAGAATGTACAAATTTACTCGCCACGGGTAGCTCCGGTTAGGTGCATTGCTACTGGGGGAAATGATCGGTCTCTCTCTGCTAATCGGCCAGGTTGGTCTTTGAGGACGAGAAGGTCTTTCAGCCTTGCAGACGCCATCGAAGGCTGAATGTGGTCGCGATCTAAAGGGTGAAAAAGAAACAATCAAGGATTAACAAGTGGTGCACACCGAACCCCTGACAACGGCAGTGAGCGCTGTGGAATCCACGAGATTAAGGATACGAGGTTGGAGTGGGACAGGACATAAGCTATGTGTCTTCGAAGTTGACGTTCGTAGATTCGAGCTGGAAGCAAGACATATTGGTTGGTACGTAATTACTTTTCATTAACCAGCTCCGCAGTTTCGTGAACGATGCTCCTCTTTCGTTGATGAGTGAATCAAATTCGTTCGATTTCGGTGTTTGCCTCGTTTACTCACAAGAACCTGGTGAAGAAAGGACCAAATTAACCCACGCCGACAGGATGAGGATGAGTGTTATCCTCTGCCAACCCTGAGTTACTTACACTTTCAGTTGAACTCCTTCTTCCAGATGCAGAGCCGAAATCCGATTCCCGGAAACAGTAATTTTGTTTTGTTTTATTTTTTGGAACGAGTTTTGTCATTTTCTTCAATTAATTATAATTCTGATCATATGCAATGACTGTTTAATTATTATTGTAATTTATATTTTCTTTAAACTCTGTCGATTTACGCCGTTTGCAACCGCACTATGTATAATTATCACTAAGGTACTATGTAGGCTTTCTGAACCTGACTAACGTTTTAGAAAGGAACCTATACAATGGAATGAATGGCTCTACTAAGCTGATGATTGGCTGTTTGACATATTATAGATAAAAATAATCTTTAACAATAATCGCTCTTACAACCACCGATAGGTCTTGGCCTGCTTCAAAGAGAATGTTCATGTTCTGTTGCTTTTTGAGAATAATATAATAATATCCAAATTTGAACACTATGAGTATGTAAGGATGATTCAGAAGGTTTGAACCAGTTTGTCGAAACATTAAAAGGGTCTCCTTATCATAAGATATTATTTAATTAATTTTATAATTATAATTAATATTATTACAAAGTATTGTTAATTGTTAACTATGTTTATAAATTAAAGAGCTCGAAATTGGGCAAATTGGGTGCACCTTATTTTAAATACTATTATTATCTTGTATTATTACGCGCTGTCTTGGTACTCACGATCACGATCGGTGTTTTTTTCTCTTGAATGTTTCCGTTTTCGGAAAAATTGATGTCTTGAGCTGGTCGAATTATTGCCAATCTAGAACCGAATCTAGAACCGACCTTGGTCGTAACCTTGATTACGGAAGGGAAAACGATTTTACTCCCATTCATGTCCGAAACATAGTTTTGCGAATGATTTTGCTGATGGATAGATCGCCTCAAGAAGAGTGTTCGACCACAGGCTGTTCCAGTTTTCCCGCGGCTACTCGTATGTGCAATGAATTGTTTCGACGTACCCAACGTATAGTTTGGTACCGAGGTAAACACATCACTTAAAATAGCTAACCATAACTAACCATTCATTCTCCTAAGCTCCTAACTTTATACAAAATAAATAGATTGACTGATCATCTGACCAAATCTGCATCTAAATATTGTTGACTAGTTTTCACACTCGTACTAGAAGCAAATAATTCAAAAGCAATAACAATAATTAATAATAATGGTTTGCGACTTTGATAGGAGTTCCTGTAAACTGTGGTTGTTTTACGGGGGAAGGTAGTTAGCCTGCCGCCCAATCTAGTTTTGGTCCGCCCTGACTATTTCATTTCATCAGTACCACCCAACTTGGGGAGGCTTTCCCCTATCCGCCACCTGGGGAGGCGCCCGATTGGAGACTAGAAACTCCACACGGGAGAAACGTGACAGGACTAGAACGGCACGGGACTAGAAGCTCCACTTCAAATACACTCGGCGACCACTAAAGCCTTAACTGCGGCTGTTGTTCTATTGAAATAAAGCTCTCGGCAATGTCAGTGAGTCACGAAAGCTGTTCAAACAAAGTTCAGTGCTACCTTTCCAGTTCAGCTTTTTGATAATCGTTACAGTTGTCTTTTCTCTTCGCTAAAAGTATGACCTTCGAACCCTTTTCATGCACACCGATTAAAGTCCTTGCTTATAATTGCTAAAATAGTGCATCAAAAGGTCGTTTTTAAAATCAAAATCCTGTTTTTTAAATATAAGCAAAGATTGCAAACACATAAGCCATCCAGCAAGAGATTGAAACAAAATTAGTCCGTGATGATATCCGTAATAGAAAGCGGTTTCAGAAAATCCATACCAAAAACTTCCACCAACGATGTTGATTCAACTTTGTTCGATCTTTTGCAACATTAAAGTATAGTTGAGAGTGCGTATACAACATCGTAAGGGTTACTTATTCCTCAAAATATTCTGATATATTCTATTAATATTAAATATTAAATATTAAATATTAATTAATATATTAATATTAAAACATTTGTTTCTTTATGATGGTTGTAGTTTAACAAATTAGATTTTTCACACGC
>NW_026455365.1:0-4379 GCF_943734635.1 Anopheles cruzii | reverse complement strand
CAGCCATCGGCATTGCAGCCGTGTCGGACGTTGTACATTTTACCGACAACTACCTTCTTCTCCAGCTGGCAAGTCACCGATGGGTGCCGTGTGTGGACTCCGATCGAACAACTCCAGAACAGAACTGACACAATAGTAGTAGCAGTAGTTGACTTGAATGTGTGTTGTGGCTTCTTGACGACGATACATCTGGTCAGAAAGTAATCAGCGATACATTCCAGTCTGAGCATTCTGAGAAAGGAGGCGCATGGTCACTCACATCAACCCCCTAGGATCGTGGAGTTTACGATTCGTTCTGCGTCCAGGATTCGCTCTCGAAACGGGCAAGAACAGGACTATCATGCAGGTGGTTCCAGGGCTGCTACTGACTGGCAGAGAAGACACGATCAAATGTTCTCTAGTCTGGCGCTCTGGCACTGGGCGAGCTACATAAAAGGTTGGCCCGTTTCCACTACAGTTGGTCTGCCACCTGTGCCACCACACATACTGCTCGCGGCCTGCGAAAAAAAAGGGCGAAAGTGTTGCAAGAGGGTACGCTGCAGCGTTCCACCACACCACACCACCACCGCGTTGCGTTGAAAGGCCGCATAATGTTCGGAAGTAATTAACGCAACATAATCGCAATCGCGAGCTCAGCGTCGTCGTCGCCGCACATCGTATGCCTCAAAATGCCCAAACAGTCTCACGTCGTCGCGCGTTGTGGTCCAAGTGTCTACCTCGGTTGTCTTCTCACGGTTCTTGTGAGCCCGGGCCGCCCGGGGTTCCCTTCACCATGCGATGGTGGTGGCCTCACCTCCTCCACAGGGGGTCGGCCGGTCGGTCGGTGGGATACACGCTCTTAGCCATTTCATGTCGACACACACACACACACAAGCTCAACCGCACTAGGCAGGCATAGTCCGCACCGGCTCTGGAAGGTTGCATTAGCCACCGGGGTGAGCACCCTATAGGATACTTCCACTGTGGGAGCCTACGAAGTCACAGAAAAGAATAAGAAGAAGACAGAGACGAAAAAGGCCAACAAACATCAATTCAAAGAGGTAGTTTCTCACACACACACACGTGGCAGACTGAGGAAGGGTCCGGTGCGAAAGTTGGCGCTGTCGTTGGCGGTGTCGGGCGCGCGATGCCTTCGACAACGATCACGCTCTCGATGGGATATGTTTACATTTTCGGTGCATCCTCTGCAATCCACATTTTTCGGGTGAACTCCATCTGCAGCTCCCATCTTCGCGCGAATTGTGCCCTTTTGTGAGCGCGCGAAATTCCGTCGCAATCGTTCCGTCCCTCATCATCACTAAAAAAGAAGGGGGGAGATGGGAAAGATGACTTGTTCTTCTTGTTGTTGCGGTTGTGGTCTACTATACCGTCTTCGTACCGGGGCCAGGCGGCAGGTGCGAGGTGTTGAAAGCAGTACCCACAGCCAGTCGGCGGCAGCAGAATCAACAACACCCCCATGAGAAAGGGTGCCCCAAATTGGAGGGTTGGAGATGGCGTGTCACACCAACCAGCGACTCCCAGCCAACCAGCCGGCGACGCACGCGGGCAACGGCGAAACTGGTTCAAGGTTTCGGCAAGAGTTACGCAAAAACGCTGTGCCTCCCGCTCGGTGGTGGGGATACACCGTGCGCGGATGATGATGATGATGATGACCGTGAACGCGCTGTGGTGACGTTGAACGCTGTGGTGCCGCTGTTGACCCTTTCGTTGCGCGTTGGAAATGGAAGAATCCCGGATCCGGATCACCTATCAAACTAATCCGAGCCGTAATCCGGTGAGGTAACCCGATCCAGAGAACCGATCGGCGGTTTTATGGTGCCTCTTGGAACGCGGATCCGAGCCGGTGCTATTTGGAATCTATTCATTCGCCCCAGTCTCCCCTCCCGGCTGGTGTCGACCGGAGCCGGTTTGATGTCTCCCGGCTGCGGCTACGAAACTGCTGTGATGGCAGAACGAAGCACTCGCAGAGGCTAAGGTTCGGCAGCACTCTGCCAAAAACGAACGCTTTCGGTGAGCCACTGGTGTTCTTGCTCGTGCTCCTGCGAGACTGACGTCCGGCAGAGCGAGACACCCCTGACGCAGCAGCAGCGGGCATCGGCGCTCGATCGATTGCACTGACGGCGGGGACCGGGTCCCCGATCTTTAGGAGCGATCCTACATACCGAGTGCTTGGCTCGGTGGCAGCGCACGACGACCGAGCCAGATCTGCCAAACGCATTTCGGGCCGCCGCCGCTTTCCGGGCACTGCCGATGCCGATGCCGAGACCCCAACTCGTGCGACACGAGAGCGACAGAGTGACAGAGTGAGATAGAGCCTGACAGCAGCAGCAAAAAAGTTGCAAAGCGTGTGCAAAGAAAGGTTTATGTAATTCAGTCTGGTGGTAGTAGTCGATCCTCGGCCCCGGTACATGCATCTCCTCTTCCCGTGTTCCCCGCTCCGATTGCCACTCTGTTGCCCGTGTAGCCCGGTGCAGGAGATCGCTCGTGGGATCGGGGTCTGCAACAGTTCGCGACGATCGAAGCCAACGTCGATTCGGAGACACAACACCAACACACATCTCGGCAACCTGGCACAAGCTTGGACCTGTGTGGCTCCCCGAACTTTTGACATTTCTCCACCAACGCGGCGGATGGCGAACGGTGAACCAGCAGCCATACACCGACCCCGATCGCATCACTACGTGCGCCCTTAGCCATCCCTCCTAGCTCCATCCCTTAGCTGGCCTCTCGCAACCGAGCCGCGAGCCAATTGCAGACCTGCTGAAGATTAATTTGCAGCATTTGGCTGGCGCGGTTCCACTGGCAAGGGTCGGATACGGCAGAATGCTTCCACTAGGGGCTCCTACTTCCGGTGGTACGAACGAAAAGCACCAGGAAAGTTGGCTACCTGCTAATAGCCATCCATGGCAGGTGAAAGATGGAGTTTACTAAGACGCCGAAAAACCAAACCTGATACTAGGCCCTGGACCCCTTAGGGCCCTAAAACGGGGGCGGGGGTGACGGTATCAGAATGCCCACCCACTGGCGACGACCGTGACCGTGAACCGACGGGATGTTGCATCACACACTCCCCGGGCGGCTGTGTTTTCTGTGTCCAGTTTCACTTTCGTTTCAGTTCCGACCGACGATCTGCCATATATTAATTACCGCACTCTCAACAGAGTGTTACACGGTGTGTCGGCAACGGGAACCGCAGCATCAGAAAAAGAAAGCAGAGAAAGAGAAGCAAAGAAACAGTCAAAGAGAAAGAAAAAAAAGGGAAAGCAAGACACGAGAGAACGAGTGAGATTGAAAGTGAACGAAATGTTACATCGGGGATCGCGTGGAAGGCTCACGCATTTTTCGATGGGGGTTGACGAGTTTCTGAGAGAGATATAATATTGCCACTCGGATCAATCTGGGGGGCCAGACGAAGCGTATACACTCGATTTGACATCAATCTATAACGTTGCAGTGCACTATAGGAAAAAGGCGGTCATAAGTCAATTCAAAAACTGAGGGTTTTAGTTATATTGGCTTAAAATAGATAAGATATCTATGACAAATCCGAATTTTTAGCCTTCCATGTCGAGCAGATTCCGAGAAATCATTTGTCAAAGTTGAAAAAGTGATAAAAATGGCTCTTTAAAACCAACTTTTATCAGCTACTTTAACGCGATCGTTAGCAAAGTTCTGCAACGATAATATATCTATATATACATCATTCGAAAGGTAATGAATCCTTCTTTCATATGAAATAATTGAATGTTCACGTTTTGCATTGCTAGTTAATTTTTATAGGGAATTAGTATAGAAAACTTCGAAAAAATACAGTTTTTCAACTTTGGTAATGCAGCAAATTTGTGGCGCGCCTAGGCCCTTCTAAACTAGGCATTACAATCAAAGTTTAGGCCTTTTTGAACTATTTCCAGCATGTTTGGTACCCGGCACGACCCGGCACGTTATCGTTTAACTTATTTTAAGAAAACACCATCTTATGCAAATGGAGGCGCCTGGTCTGTAGTAGTCGCCTGGTAGTATATGAAATGGCCATACAAAACATATAACCTTTATGTGTTTTCTATTATTTAGGTAAATTAAGTATTATCAGTGATCGCGGATCAATCAAGTATGTGTTGCCATATTTGTAGTGGAACAACTAACCAGATAGTGATGCTAATCATTATCACTATAATCTTGAAAATGGTATTACCCAACCTTGTGCATTGTTGTACGGTTTTTCACCTCTTCATTGTTGGTTGAGTTTTCTGCAGTATTTGTTAAGTATTTTATATAAAAAACCCTTAGAAAATGGAGGGTTGCCAAAGAGTACAGGATCTTCAAGACCAAGAACTTCAGGTTACGTTGTCGAATATTTTCAGATCGTGAGCATGCAAGTA
>NW_026455364.1:0-4381 GCF_943734635.1 Anopheles cruzii | reverse complement strand
AAGATCGTCCGCCTTGTTTTTTGGTTAGGAAAGAATTTCCTAACATTCCAAAAAATTCGTGTCAGTTTACACGGAAAAGCGAAAAGCATTTGGATCCGGACGAAGTGATAACAGTGTTCGCGGTTTTAAGTGAGTGCAATGGAGGACCAACACCCCGAAGCAACACACAGAACGGCGCAGGAGGAAGCATCGTCACCACGGTGGTCGTCGGCGGGACGCGAAGAAGTCCGCACAGGATTAGCATCGCCAGACGACCTACATCCAACGGACGGGAGCCTCCAAGGGACATTGGTCACCGGACCGTCCACAGACCAAACGCTCTACACGCGCGCAGAGCGCGAGAGAAGGCTTCGCGAGCTTCGCGAAGCAGCCGTAGCATTGGGCGTCTCAATTGTGACGCCAAGAGAAGAGGAGGTGGAGCCGAGGACGGCTCAGTATCCCGTGCAAGGGACACCTCGAACTGAGATAAACACCAGACCCGGGCAGGACGATCGCGAGTTCCGAGCGTGGGTGCGCGATATGGAACACTCCGCGGGTCAACGATTCGCAGGCGTCAACACCACAGGTCAAGTACCCTCCGGTTGGCGTCCCTACGCCAACGGTATGAGTGATAGGTATGGGTATGGCGGCCATGGCGCTGGCGGCCATCACTTTCCTGCACAAGCACACGCCACTCAGGATTGTGGACACCAGCACACGACACCGCTTGCACACGGCACTCAGAATTTCGGACAACAGCACACGGCCTTACGCACACACGCACAGGATTATGGCACATTTTACACTAGCGACGCCAACATTACACACGCGCAAGTTTTGGCACGTAAATCGGGAGCGCACGATTTACCTCCTTTCCGCGGCACCATCGATGATTGGCCAAATTTCATTGCGGCCTATGAGCGCACCACCAGAGCATGCGGGTTTTCAGAGGTTGAAAACTTGATGCGCCTCCAGAAAGCTCTTGCTGGAAAGGCGCGAGAAACGGTGGGGCACTTGCTCGCGTTTCCAAGTGGGTTGAAGGAAGCAATGGCGACGCTAACGGCGCGATTTGGGAGGCCTGACTTGATTGTGGAGTCTCTGATCCGAAAGATGAGACTGCAGCCCTCACCAACGGTTGAACGGTTGGAGACACTAGTTGAGTTTGGCTATGCAGTCAGACGAGTGGTTGCGACGGTGGAAGCGTCGAACTTACCCAACTACTTATACGACGTGTCTCTGCTCCGTGAGCTGGAAAAAAAGCTGCCATCGACTGTCTGCATCGACTGGGCCCGCTACAAGAGAAAATTGAACCAGGTAACGGTGCGTGAATTTGGTCAATGGTGCGGAGAGCTTGCCGACGATTTGTGCAGCGTCGTGGATGTATCCGACAGCGAGGCACCTGGCGCACCGAAACAACGTCCGAATCATGAGGCACAGCGTCCTGGTCCGGGATCAAACCAGCGAAACTCACAGTTCTTCACGCCGCATCCGCGTACATTGCCACCAACACACCACGCAAGTGTGAACGTCCATGCTGCGGAGAAGGGCAAGGAGACGTTCAGAAAGTGTCCGATGTGCGAAGGAGAATGCGCGTCGCTGGGAACCTGCTCAAAGTTCAACGAGGCACCAGTGTCAGTGCGGCGAGCGGTGGTGAACCATCAGCAGCGATGTCGAATGTGCCTAGAAAACCATCGTACAAGGTGTCCCTCGGCTACAAAATGCGGCGTTAACGGCTGCGATCTGCGACACCATCGTTTGCTGCACATAACGGATGAAACCGTGAGTACGACCCAAAGTACACCTGCGGAGAAAGAGTTCCTCCTGGCACATAACGGAAGGCAGAGGGCTGCGCTCCTGAAGTATATACCGGTGACCGTGCACGGGCCAAGAGGGCAGACCAACATATTGGCGATGTTGGGCGTATCGACGTTCATTGAGCACGAGTTGGCGACCACCTTAGGATTGAAGGGCACACCGGAACCGCTGTGCCTGCAGTGGACGGGCCATATAACCAGGAAAGAAAAGGACTCGATCAGATTACAGATTCAAATTTCAGGTCGGCATCCTACTTCGCCGATATACGACCTGACGGATGTTCATACGGTACGAGATCTGGCCCTTCCGGAACAATCCCTGGCGCTCCCTGCTTTGGCGCATCGTTACCGTCATCTGCAAGGGCTGGAGATCGAATCTTATTCGTCAGCAGTTCCGAGGCTGGTGATCGGGATCAACAACCTGTCGGTGGGGCATCCACTAAAGAGCGTTGAGGGAGAGCCAGACGAACCCATCGCGTCGCTGACGCGCTTGGGATGGGTCGTGGGGGGTCCACTTGCCGAGGCAGCAGCGACTCCGGGAGCCAGTGTGCTAGGTTTCCACACATGCACCTGCGAGCAACTGACAGAAGCAGTAAAGGGCTTCCCCACCCTTGACATGGCTGGAACCGGGAATGTAGGACAAAAATTACGCTCTGCTGAAGACGAACGCGCACTGGCGCTGCTCGAAGGGAACACCCGGCTGATAGGAGAGCGATTCGAGACTGGGCTTCGTTGGCGGCTGTTGGGAACGATGGAGTCCTTTCCACGAGCGTTCGACGGTATCATCAACGAGCACTACGTCGACGATGCTCTCGCAAGCACGGAGAAGCACAATATCGGGAAGCATAGCCCGCTGCATAAATTAGCACCTCGCCTGGACGAACACGGCGTGTTAAGGGCATATGGACGTCTCACCAGCTGCAGCACAGTTCCCCGGCGAATCCGTTCGCCCATTATCCTGCCGCGGGATCACTATGGAACCGCGCTGTTGATCCATGAGTTTCACGTGAAACACAAACACGTGAATCACGGGGCAGTACTCGCTGCTATACGATCGCGGTTCGTGATACCCAGGCTCCTGGGCGAGTACAAGCGCGTCCGAAAAAACCGCCAGAAGTGCAAAGTGCAACGAGCAGTGCCAGAGCCGCCCTTGATGTCCAACCTGCCGAAGCAACGCCTGGCAACCGGTCAGCGGGTTTTTTCCTTCGTCGGGCCCCTCCAGGTTGCTGTCGCTAGACGCACGGAGAAGCGTTGGGGCGTCATATTCACATGTATGACGTCCCGCGCTGTGCACCTGGAGATCGCCCATTCACTTAACACCGCATCGTGCATCATGGCCATCCGGCGATTCATCGCTAAGCGCGGTACCCCTCTTGAGGTGATGAGCGACAGGGGAACGAACTTCGTAGGAGCCTCGAGAGAGTTGGCGGAAGCGCTGGAAGAGGTGAACCACGACGCACTAATAACGGAGTTCAGCAGCCCGGAGATGAAATGGACATTCAACCCGCCGGGAGCGCCGCACTTTGGCGGCTGTTGGGAACGATTAGTGAGATCGGTTAAAAACGTACTTTCGCAATTCCAGCTCCCTCATCGGCCAACGGACGAGGTCCTGCAAACGACGCTAGCGGAGATCGAATTCATCATCAATTCGCGCCCGCTTACATACGTACCGATCGATGACGTCACAGGTACACCACTCACACCAAATCATCTGCTCTTAGGAAGTGCAGACGGAAGCAAACCACCGACGCCCTTCAACGACGAACTGACGGCGCTTAGATCGGCTTGGAAGGCCGTACAGCGGAACGCCGATTGGTTCTGGAAGCGCTGGATCGCAGAGTATTTACCTACTCTTACCCGTAGGACGAAGTGGTTCCAACCTCGACGGCCGCTCGCAGAAGGGGACGTGGTCGTCATCGTCGATGAAAAGTTGCCCCGAAATTGCTGGCCGATAGGGCGAATCGTCTCGGTCATCAGGGCAAAGGACGGACAAGTACGACAGGCGACCGTGCACACGTTGAACGGCGTCTACACGCGACCAGCTGCGAAAATAGCCGTACTCGATATCACCAGGCAGCAGACCAACGACTCACCATGTGCCCGCGACAGCGTGAGAGAGTGTGACAGGTGAATGGCAGTCACACTCAAGGGGGAGAATGTTATGACATTTCGTCATAACGCCGACTGTCAATGCGGGCAGTGCGGATCGTGCAGCAAATATTGCGCAATTTATAGCGAAATTATAGCAGTGCAGCAAAATGAGATTCGAGTAGCGACGGCTACTTAAGCGCGCGCGGGAGACGAAACAGGGCCTTTTTCCACCAAAAGTGTAGCAGAACAACGATACAATAGGGCACAATTTTTTGATTCTGCGAATAAAGTAGCAAACCATAAGATAGTCCGCCTCGTTTTTTGGGTTAGGAAAGAATTTCCTAACACATACGTTATCACTGGAATAGAGTTTGTTGGTATGCGTGAGCCGCGGAATCGGCATCTGACTATCAATAAGAAAGGAGAAATAAAGTCGAGGTTGGATGGGCCGAGATCGATCATTGTGAAGACGATCGTCGAAGCGCAAAGGTCTTTTA
>NW_026455363.1:0-4381 GCF_943734635.1 Anopheles cruzii | reverse complement strand
ACGTCAAATTCAAATTGTAACGGCGATAGTATACAATATACCGAACATACTGGCCGCCTTGAACTAGCATGGCTTGTTCAACATAATTATAATGGACTGGGTAGCAGCGCGATTTTGGTGACAGGACGAACAACGTTGTCTGCCTTTGCCGTCCTCAGGGTGACGACTCGAACGACTCCATCCTTTCCGGGGTGCGTAGCGGTGATTTTCCCCAATGCCCAAGTCGCTGGTGGGGCATTATCTTCCTTCAGCAGGACCACACGTCCGACGTCAATGGATACTGGCGGATTGCAGCCCTTGCTGGCACGAGTTTGCAGCTGCTGCAGATATTCCGCTTGCCATCTGGTCCAAATGCGCTGTGTACGTTGCTGAGTACGTTCCCAATGTGACAAACGGTTCTCCGAGACTTCCTGCAATGATACTTCTGGAACGCTTTGGAGATTTGTTCCAATTAGAAAGTGACCCGGAGTAAGTACTTCGAGGTCTTCTGCTTCTGTCGGCATGTGCACTAGTGGACGCGAGTTTAAGCACATTTCGATTTGTGCGAGTAATGTAGACATATCTTCGCGAGAGATATTGGAATTGCCGACTTCCCTCAAGAAATGATGCTTTGCTGATTTCACGGCGGCCTCCCATAACCCACCAAATTGGGGTGCACGTGGAGGAATGAACTGCCAATGGATCCTTTGGCCAGTACACCAGTTGACAATCTTGTCTCGTTCGCCGGAACCCTTTTGTAGCATGCGGAAGATTTTGTGCAGATGGTTTGCTGCACCCTTGAAGCATGTTGCATTGTCGCTGTAAATGGTGATTGGTTTTCCTCTACGCGCGGTAAATCTATGTAGAGCTGCTAAAAAGGCATCAGTTGAAAGATCGGATACGAGTTCAATATGTACCGCTCGGGTGACAAAACATATGAAAATGGCAACATAGGCCTTTGTAGCTGTACGATTTCGCACTTCAGATTTGATGAACACCGGACCAAAATAGTCAACACCACAGGTTTCAAATGGTCTGCTTGGTGTTACACGTGATGCTGGTAAATCTGCCATACTTTGTTGAATTAAAGTCGGTCGATGACGAAAGCAAGTATGGCATTGATGATAAACCTTTCGGGCTAGGTTTCTTCCCGATAAGATCCAAAACTGCAAATGAATGGTGGACAACATCAGTTGTGGTCCTGTATGTAGAAGCTTTCGATGGTAGTACTCCACTATCATCCTTGTCAGTGGATGCCTAGCACAAAGCACGATTGGATGTTTTGAACCTTCTGAGATATCGGCGTGAATCAGTCGACCTCCTACTCGGATCAATCCTTGAGCGTCGAGCTGTGGTTTCAACCATTTTAAACGACTTGACCGTGATACGTATTTTCCAAGGAGCAAATCGGTGTGTTCTTCACGAAACGATTCCCTTTGAGCCATTCGGCATAGTGCATGCTCAGCTGCGTGGAGCTCCTTTGTTGTGAGAGGGTCAATCTCTCCTCGTGTGATGGAGAGTGCGTTGTTGCGTTCGTTGAAACGTTTGTACAAGTTGTTGAGATATAAATCCATAGAAATTGCATCGGCCGCCGTTGGTGACACGTGGCTCATGTCCTGGGCCAATTTCTGTAAGGTTCTTGTTGCTAAATATGGCGCAGAAGATGTGCCATATGTGACGGTTTGCAGCTGGTATGTGGATATTGGTTCAGCTTGGTTTTCCCGCCACACGATCCTTTGAAGTGTTTGATCTACTTCCTGCACCCTTATCTGTCGGTACATTTTTTCAATGTCGCCGACCAACGCAATTGCATGTGTACGAAACTTCAGAAGTAGAGACAGTAAATCCTTTTGTATGACTGGACCCACCAAAAGAATGTCGTTCAAGGAATACCCCGAAGATGTTTTACACGATGCATCGAAGACCACTCTGGTTTTAGTCGTAGTGCTGGACTCCTTGAACACTGCATGATGTGGTAGAAAACAATGAGAAATGTTAATATCAGGATTGTCCAATTTCTGCATATGTCCTAGTCGTTCATACTCTCTCATGAACTCGTGGTAAGAATTCTTTACAATTGCGTCTGACTCGAGCCGTCGCTCTAGAGTCCTGAATCGCCGTAGCGCGATACTTTTTGATTCACCCAATTGTTTAGTTGAATCATTTGTTCTCGGCAGTCGCACTGCATACCTTCCCGATGGTTCTCTAATAACTGTGGCATTGTAATGCGCTTCACATTCTGTGTTGGGTTGGTATGATTGTTCCGGGACTGCATCGAGTTGCCAAAACCTTTGTAGCACATTTTCGAGACCGACTGTTGTCACATGACAAGCTAACGATTTGGTTGGAAGTGCCTCTCGCAGAGGTCCACACACGACCCAGCCAAACATCGTTTCCACTAGCAGCGGATCCCCAGCTTCTAGATGAATCCGTTTCCCGGTGAACAGTTGTTGATAATGTTCTGCTCCAATGATCATGTCGATCGGAGCCGGTTTGTAAAACGTTGGATCAGCCAATTCTACGTCGGGTAGCTTTAGACTGCTTGTGCTGATGACACTTGATGGTAAATCAGATGTTGGTTTCTCCATTATGTAAAAGTTCTCTGTGCTGTAGAACGAATTCACCTTCGAATGAATAGTTGCGTGGGTCTCATATTTCACCCGATGCATGCTTTCTGCGATGCCTACTATCTGTGTATTTGTTTTTGACCAGCGAAGCTGGAGTTTTGCAGCCAACCTTTTCGACATAAAGTTGCACATTGATGCCGAATCTAATAGCGCACGAGCGTGATGGCGGTTTCCGTACCGATCCAGTACCCAGACGGTTACCGTTTCTAGTAACACCGTGCTGGCATACACTCGAGCCGATAGGCTGGCATTCGTTCCTGTTGGTTCAGGAATGGACTTGTTTTCGTGTACCAATGTATGATGCTTCTGGGAACACACCCGGCAAACGTGTTTCGATTTGCAGAATTTCACTTGGTGACCAACACTTAAACAATTCCAACACAGTTTTTTTTGTGTGACTACTTCCCGTCGTTTTTGCACGGGTAAAGCTGCCAGTTCGTCGCATTGAAACGTTCGATGATGCTCGGCACACATCGCACATTGTTGTGGAGCACTGAACTTGCTGCTGGTGTAGGTAGCCTTTGTGTTGGTGGTCTTCGGCGTGTGCCTTGCACCGTCTTCCTTTGTTTGATGCGTTTGCTGCCTAACACTGCCTGTCGTTCGCTCCGCCGTTTTTCGTGGTATGCGCGTTACTGATATTGCGTCTTCCGTTACGTCTTCCATGAAATGAGCAAACGACGCGAGGCTACTGGTACCGTCACGAATACGCCGTGCCCACTGCATACGATACTCGCAAGGTAACTTTTCTACGAGTTCGGTGATCAGCATTGGGTTTTTTAGATGTTCGACCATACCCGCCGACCGTACGTGTTCGCAGAGTGACTGCGCCACTTCTCCGAATTCGATTAGGCTCTCCAGGTCATCGGCTCGAGGGGATGGGGTTTTTCTAACGCGATCGATCAGAACGTCCAATAGCAATTCGGGACGTCCAAAGCGTCTCTGGAGAACATGAATGACACTTGGAACTGATGAGGGGAGTAGAAGACGGCCTCGAACTGCTTCTTTCGCTGCCCCTTTCAAGCACCTTTGCAGGCGAATCATATTTTCGCCATTTTGAAAACCACACGCGTTGGTGGAGAAGTTAAAACTGCTAATAAACGTTGGCCATTCTGCGGGATCACCGCTAAATCCGGCAGATCCTTCGGCAATGACTGTCGAGCTGCTTTTTGCTCCTTAGTGAGCGTCCATGATGATGCTTCTACGCCGACGCTTGTGGGTAGAGCATTTTCTCGCATTTCAGCGATTTCCGGCCTTGGCTGTTCTAGCTCGGTTCTCATCCGTCGGATCTCCTTTGTAACATCACCTTCTCGGTGACTCTCGACATTGTGATGTGTGACCCAGCTGGCCACGCGGTCTGCTGCATGGCTCACACTGGAAACAATATCGTCTTCTTCTCCAAGTTGTTCTTCCAGAACACGATATTTTTCCTGCACAAACTTCTCTTCTATTTCTGTTTCCTGCTTCAGCCGTTCTAGCTGCCTGTTTTTCTGCTCCTCCAGCATCTGTATTTTTAGGTTAGCTCTGCGATCACGCACTGAAGATGTCGTCGATGCCGTTGACGACCGTACTCGACGTTGTCTGGCATCCGGTTGCCGGATCACCGGTGTCAATCCGAATGCCGCCTGTTGCTCCGCACTCGCGGAACCCGAAGCCTTGGTTTCAGACATAATGGCACTGTCTGCACTGTTTCACTTTGTAAGCGTAGCTTATCCGGTTCGAAGGACCAAATGATCATGCGTTTCCCGTAGCATGAAAACCGGGAGTTCAACTTGAGG
>NW_026455362.1:0-4382 GCF_943734635.1 Anopheles cruzii | reverse complement strand
TCAGTTCCCCAATCATTTCGACCCAACGCAATCCCGTACCCAACATTTGGTGCCGTGACCAGGATAAAGAGTGAAGAAGATTTGTGTGTGAAGAAGATTTGCGCGTGAACAGATTTGTGTGTGAAGACATTTGCACGTGAATAGGTTTTGTGCGTTAGTGTGAGAATGCCGCCGAAGAGTTCTAAGAAGGAAGAAGACTCTAGTGAAAAGGCCGTGATCGTCCTTGATCGTGAGTTGGTGAAGCAACTAGAAGCAGAGAATGCCGAGCTGCGCAAACAGCTCGAAAATGTAATTGTTCCCGCTCCCGTTCTCGCTCCCGTTCCTGCTCCCGTTCCCGCTCCCGTCCCCGCTGCGAAGGAGCCCGTCATTGCGCTACGATCCCCGGTCACTGAGGAGATCGACCGAATGCGCAGGATGATGGCGCCCGAGGTATGGAGCGAGACAAAAGAAAAAGAGCACGTGCCGGTGCCGAACCTAACCTCATTATTCGGCAACTTGCCGGTACCCGACCACATGCTTCAACGAGGAGAGCGATGCCCTACACCGGCCGAAAAAGAGGCACGAAAGGCCATGGGCCGAGAATTGCCGAACTTCGACGGGAATCCGGCAGATTGGCCGCTCTTTATCGCAACCTACATGCAGACAACGATCGCCGGTGCATATTCGGCAAGAGAAAATATGATCCGCCTGCGAAATTGCCTCAAGGGCGCTGCGTATGACGCGGTAGCTGGAAGCCTAATCTTGCCAGAAGCGCTGCCCAGAGTGCTAGACACTCTTGAAATGCTGTTCGGTAGGCCGGAGATCCTGATTCAAGCATTGTTGGAAAAGATTAGGAAAGTGCCGGCACCATCCGCAGAGCGCCTAGAAACGCTGTGCGACTTTGCGCTTGCGGTGCGCAGTTTCAGCGATCATTTGATCGCAGCTGGGCAAAGGAGCCACTTAGAAAACCCGGTGTTATTAATGGAACTAGTAGAAAAGCTGCCAGCACATGTGCGGTTGTCGTGGGGCAACCATCTCACGGGAACCAAGACAGCCGCAAATTTGGCGAGCTTCAGCGAGTTCATGTTTGGAGTGGCCCGTTCGGTAAGCAAAGTAACGCTTTACACCGGACTCAGCGAGAAGCCTAGGCAAAAGAAAGAGAGAGAGCGAACGGCGAACAGAAGCTTCTGCCATGCCGCCGTGACCCAACCCGATCCCGTTGAACGACAAGGAGAGAATAGTGAAACCCAAGGACGAAACGACCCGCCGAAGACTGGATTTCAACAACCCGAGAGCAAACAAAAATTGTTTCCCCCATGCCCTGCCTGCGCAAGGGACAGGCATTCGATCATAAGTTGCGAAGTTTTCCAACGAATGACCGACGCAGATCGACTGCGCGTGATCCACGAGAAAAGGTTGTGCTGCAATTGCTTCAGGAACGACCATTTTGTTCGTTTCTGCCAATCTGCCTTCTCCTGTAGACTGTGCAAACAACGACATCATAGTTTGCTGCACAACGCATACGTGAAACCCCCGGTACCCGCTTCGCTCGCAGTGTCTGCGGCTGCAACGCACACCAACGGTAGCAGAATCTCTACAGCGAGTACGGCTGTACCCACTACCAGCAAACCCGTAATTTTGTCCACCGCAATCGTTATCATTATCGATGGATACGGACAAGAACATCTTGCTAGAGCGTTGTTGGATTCGGGATCCCAACCGAATATTATGAGTGAACGATTGTACCAACGCTTGCACATCCCGCGAAAAACGAGAAACGTACCCATAGTTGGAGTGGATGGCACACAGACGAATGCCAAGCACTCTGTCGAAGCTGAATTGCGCTCGCGAAATTCCAATTTAAGATTGCGCATGGAATTTTTGCTGTTTAAAAGAGTCTCCGGCGATACCCCCGCATTTTCTTTCCCTACGACGCCGTTGGAGATTCCCGAGCACCTTGCATTGGCCGATCCGGAGTTCAACACTGCAAGTAAAATCGATCTTATTATTGGAGCGGCCCACTTTTACGATCTGCTGAAGAGCGGTAGAATACGGCTCGCGTCAGGGACGCTTACTTTAGTTGAAAGTTATTTGGGATGGATCGTAGCTGGGCAAGCAGCAACCCCCCTCTTCAATGCGCCCCTCTCCTGCAACACTGCCCAAATCGAATCGATGGATGAAAGGATGGAAAAGTTTTGGAAGCTTGAGGAAGTAAATGCTTCGAATTATGCTGTGGATGAGCAACGCTGTGAAGAGTTCTATCGCGAAATCCCCGAAACGGATACTCTACGATTCGAAGTAAAGGTGAAGGTACAAGATTCAACCCAAACAAAAGGAAAAATGTTGTCCACCATTGCTCAACTGTACGACCCGCTGGAATTAGTATCCCCCGTAGTTGTTCAAGCGAAGCTTCTGATGCAGCATCTGTGGCTGCTCTCCTTAGGCTGGGACGATGAATTAACCCCCGATATCAAACGAAAGTGGAAGATCTTTCTAGATGAACTCCCCGCTTTGTCTAACTTTCGTACAGATCGACATGCCCTCATTTCGCATTGCGAGAGCGCGGAGCTTCACACGTTTGCAGATGCCTCCAAAGATGCCTACGGAGCTTGTGTGTACATTCGCTCGGAAAATAGAAATGGTGAAGTGAAGATTAGCCTCTTGGCATCAAAGACGAAAGTAGCCCCGCTGAAACAGATCAGCATCCCGCGGCTTGAACTGTGTGCAGCCCTCATAGCATCCCGCTTGTACGACAAGGTGGTGGCCGCCCTCGACACAAATTTTGCCCATAAATACTTTTGGTCGGATTCTACTGTCGTGCTACAATGGCTTAGGTCTCCCCCTCGGACATGGAAAACATTCGTAGCCAACCGCATCTCCGAGATACAATCCACTACGCACGGATGCATGTGGCTGCATGTGAGTGGAAATGAGAATCCAGCCGATCTACTATCTCGAGGCTGCGCTGCAAGCGAACTCATTTCTTGCGACAGGTGGCACAGCGGACCAAGTTGGCTCTGTAAGCCAAAGGCAAGTTGGCCTGCACAAATAACCCCCCTCGATAAGCTCCCTACCGAAGAAGCAGAAGCAAATGCCCCGATTCTTGTTACCGCCGTACAAACAGTGGAACCGCATGAAATCTTCAGAAAATTTTCGTCATACCGCACGATGATCAATGTAGTAGCATTTATGTTGAGATTCTTCAACAACACCCGATCCAAGGAAAATCGCATCTCCGAACTAGTACTCCAAACGGAGGAATTGAAGCGAGCAAAACTGTGCCTGGCAAAATTGGTGCAATTCGAAGCATTTCCCGAAGAAGTCAAGGCCCTACGTAAAGGATCGCTAATAAGCAAATCCAGGCTTCGGCTGCTAAACCCGTTCATGGACCCTGAAGGAGTGATACGCGTCGGTGGCCGGTTGCAGCTATCTTCAGAATCATACAACGTTCGTCACCCCATAATCATCCCCGGATTTCACCTGTTCACCAAATTACTGATAGAGCAACAGCATAAGACGCTGGTCCATGGAGGTTGTTCAGTAACCCTTGCCGTTCTGAGGGATGAATTCTGGCTACTACATGGACGGAGAGCTGTACGAAGCGTCTTGCGCCATTGTTTTAGATGCTATCGATCCAACCCACAACCCATAGAGCAACCCGTCGGACAGTTACCCATCCATCGCATCACCCCAAGCGAAGCCTTCGTCTCCACTGGAATAGACTACTGTGGCCCACTCTACCTGAAGCCGGTACATAGAAGAGCAGCACCCACAAAAATTTATATTTGTGTTTTTGTTTGTTTCAGTACGAAAGCTGTCCATCTTGAGTTGGCGGGCGATCTATCCACCAATACCTTTTTGATGGCGCTGGATAGGTTCATGTACCGCAGAAACAAACCGGCCCACATATACTCCGACAACGGCAAAAACTTCATTGGTGCAAAGAACGCATTGCATGATCTGTACCGTAGACTTCAAGCAGATGCGGAAAACAACAAGATAAGCAAGCATTTAGCTCAAGATGGAATACAGTGGCATTTAATACCCCCGCGATCCCCCAACTTTGGTGGCTTATGGAAAGCCGCAGTGAAGGTAGCAAAGCGTCAAATTGTAAGACAGTTAGGGAATACTTTACTATCCTACGAGGAACTTCTAACTATCTTGATCCGCATCGAAGGATGCATGAACTCTCGGCCACTAACCCCATTGTCAGATGACCCGAACGATTTAGAGGTTCGAACGCCTTCGCATTTTTTAATCAGAAATAGAAATCCACCAACTATTGAGTTAGACCTTCAGCATATTCCAAACAACAGATTAGATTTGTATTGAAAGGATCTTTCAAGGTGGCCGGAATGTTAGATACTAAGATAGAAAGTGATCCCGAAGGACCGCGCGGTAGA
>NW_026455361.1:0-4382 GCF_943734635.1 Anopheles cruzii | reverse complement strand
ACGTCAAATTCAAATTGTAACGGCGATAGTATACAATATACCGAACATACTGGCCGCCTTGAACTAGCATGGCTTGTTCAACATAATTATAATGGACTGGGTAGCAGCGCGATTTTGGTGACAGGACGAACAACGTTGTCTGCCTTTGCTGTCCTGAGGGTGACAACTCGAACGACTCCATCCTTTCCGGGATGCGTAGCGGTGATTTTCCCCAATGCCCAAGTCGCTGGTGGGACATTATCTTCCTTCAGCAGGACCACACGTCCGACGTCAATGGATACTGGCGGATTGCAGCCCTTGCTGGCACGAGTTTGCAGCTGCTGCAGATATTCCGCTTGCCATCTGGTCCAAATGCGCTGTGTACGTTGCTGAGTACGTTCCCAATGTGACAAACGGTTCTCCGAGACTTCCTGCAATGATACTTCTGGAACGCTTTGGAGATTTGTTCCAATTAGAAAGTGACCCGGAGTAAGTACTTCGAGGTCTTCTGCTTCTGTCGGCATGTGCACTAGTGGACGCGAGTTTAAGCACATTTCGATTTGTGCGAGTAATGTAGACATATCTTCGCGAGAGATATTGGAATTGCCGACTTCCCTCAAGAAATGATGCTTTGCTGATTTCACGGCGGCCTCCCATAACCCACCAAATTGGGGTGCACGTGGAGGAATGAACTGCCAATGGATCCTTTGGCCAGTACACCAGTTGACAATCTTGTCTCGTTCGCCGGAATCCTTTTGTAGCATGCGGAAGACTTTGTGCAGATGGTTTGCTGCACCCTTGAAGCATGTTGCATTATCGCTGTAAATGGTGATTGGTTTTCCTCTACGAGCGGTAAATCTATGTAGAGCTGCTAAAAAGGCATCAGTTGAAAGATCGGATACGAGTTCAATATGTACCGCTCGGGTGACAAAACATATGAAAGTGGCAACATAGGCCCTTGTAGCTGTACGATTTCGCACTTCAGATTTGATGAACACTGGACCAACATAGTCAACATCACAGCTTAGAAATGGCCTGCTTGATGTTACATGTGATGCTGGGAAATCTGCCATACTTTGTTGAATTAAAGTCGGTCGATGACGAAAGCAAGTATGGCATTGATGATAGACATTTCGGGCTAGGTTTCTTCCCGATAAGATCCAAGACTGCAAATGAATGGTGGACAACATCAGTTGTGGTCCTGTATGTAGAAGCTTTCGATGGTAGTACTCCACTATCATCCTTGTCAGTGGATGCCTAGCACAAGGCACGATTGGATGTTTTGAACCTTCTGAGATATCGGCGTGAATCAATCGACTTCCTACTCGGATCAATCCTTGAGCGTCGAGCTGTGGTTTCAACCATTTTAAACGACTTGACTGTGATACGTATTTTCCAAGGAGCAAATCGGTGTGTTCTTCACGAAACGATTCCCTTTGAGCCATTCGGCATAGTGCATGCTCAGCTGCTTGGAGCTCCTTTGTTGTAAGAGGGTCAATCTCTCCTCGTGTGATGGAGAGTGCGTTGTTGCGTTCGTTGAAACGTTTGTACAAGTTGTTGAGATATAAATCCTTAAAGATTGTATTGGTAGCCGTTGTTGACACGTGGCTCATGTCCTGGGCCAATTTCTGTAAGGTTCTTGTTGCTACATATGGCGCAGAAGATGTGCCATATGTGACGGTTCGCAGCTGGTATGTGGATATTGGTTCAGCTTGATTTTCCCGCCACACGATCCTTTGAAGTGGTTGATCTACTTCCTGCACCCTTATCTGTCGGTACATTTTTTCAATGTCGCCGACCAACGCAATTGCATGTGTACGAAACTTCAGAAGTAGAGACAGTAAATCCTTTTGTATGACTGGACCCACCAAAAGAATGTCGTTCAAGGAATACCCCGAAGATGTTTTACACGATGCATCGAAGACCACTCTGGTTTTAGTCGTAGTGCTGGACTCCTTGAACACTGCATGATGTGGTAGAAAACAATGAGAAATGTTAATATCAGGATTGTCCAATTTCTGCATATGTCCTAGTCGTTCATACTCTCTCATGAACTCGTGGTAAGAACTCTTTACAATTGCGTCTGACTCGAGCCGTCGCTCTAGAGTCCTGAATCGCCGTAGCGCGATACTTTTTGATTCACCCAATTGTTTAGTTGAATCATTTGTTCTCGGCAGTCGCACTGCATACCTTCCCGATGGTTCTCTAATAACTGTGGCATTGTAATGCGCTTCACATTCTGTGTTGGGTTGGTATGATTGTTCCGGGACTGCATCGAGTTGCCAAAACCTTTGTAGCACATTTTCGAGACCGACTGTTGTCACATGACAAGCTAACGATTTGGTTGGAAGTGCCTCTCGCAGAGGTCCACACACGACCCAGCCAAACATCGTTTCCACTAGCAGCGGATCCCCAGCTTCTAGATGAATCCGTTTCCCGGTGAATAGTTGTTGATAATGTTCTGCTCCAATGATCATGTCGATCGGAGCCGGTTTGTAAAACGTTGGATCAGCCAATTCTACGTCGGGTAGCTTTAGACTGCTTGTACTGATGACACTTGATGGTAAATCAGATGTTGGTTTCTCCATTATGAAAAAGTTCTCTGTGCTGTAGAACGAATTCACCTTCGAATGAATAGTTGCGTGTGTCTCATATTTCACCCGATGCATGCTTTCTGCGATGCCTACTATCTGTGTATTTGTTTTTGACCAGCGAAGCTGGAGTTTTGCAGCCAACCTTTTCGACATAAAGTTGCACATTGATGCCGAATCTAATAGCGCACGAGCGTGATGGCGGTTTCCGTACCGATCCAGTACCCAGACGGTTACCGTTTCTAGTAATACCGTGCTGGCATACACTCGAGCCGATAGGCTGGCATTCGTTCCTGTTGGTTCAGGAATGGACTTGTTTTCGTGTACCAATGTATGATGCTTCTGGGAACACACCCGGCAAACGTGTTTCGATTTGCAGAATTTCACTTGGTGACCAACACTTAAACAATTCCAACACAGTTTTTTTTGTGTGACTACTTCCCGTCGTTTTTGCACGGGTAAAGCTGCCAGTTCGTCGCATTGAAACGTTCGATGATGCTCGGCACACATCGCACATTGTTGTGGAGCACTGAACTTGCTGCTGGTGTAGGTAGCCTTTGTGTTGGTGGTCTTCGGCGTGTGCCTTGCACCGTCTTCCTTTGTTTGATGCGTTTGCTGCCTAACACTGCCTGTCGTTCGCTCCGCCGTTTTTCGTGGTATGCGCGTTACTGATATTGCGTCTTCCGTTACGTCTTCCATGAAATGAGCAAACGACGCGAGGCTACTGGTACCGTCACGAATACGCCGTGCCCACTGCATACGATACTCGCAAGGTAACTTTTCTACGAGTTCGGTGATCAGCATTGGGTTTTTTAGATGTTCGACCATACCCGCCGACCGTACGTGTTCGCAGAGTGACTGCGCCACTTCTCCGAATTCGATTAGGCTCTCCAGGTCATCGGCTCGAGGGGATGGGGTTTTTCTAACGCGATCGATCAGAACGTCCAATAGCAATTCGGGACGTCCAAAGCGTCTCTGGAGAACATGAATGACACTTGGAACTGATGAGGGGAGTAGAAGACGGCCTCGAACTGCTTCTTTCGCTGCCCCTTTCAAGCACCTTTGCAGGCGAATCATATTTTCACCATTTTGAAAACCACACGCGTTGGTGGAGAAGTTAAAACTGCTAATAAACGTTGGCCATTCTGCGGGATCACCGCTAAAATCCGGCAGATCCTTCGGCAATGACTGTCGAGCTGCTTTTTGCTCCTTGGTGAGCGTCCATGATGATGCTTCTACGCCGACGCTTGTGGGTAGAGCTTTTTCTCGCATTTCAGCGATTTCCGGCCTTGGCTGTTCTAGCTCGGTTCTCATCCGTCGGATCTCCTTTGTAACATCACCTTCTCGGTGACTCTCGACATTGTGATGTGTGACCCAGCTGGCCACACGGTCTGCTGCATGGCTCACACTGGAAACAATATCGTCTTCTTCTCCAAGTTGTTCTTCCAGAACACGATATTTTTCCTGCACAAACTTCTCTTCTATTTCTGCTTCCTGCTTCAGCCGTTCTAGCTGCCTGTTTTTCTGCTCCTCCAGCATCTGTATTTTTAGGTTAGCTCTGCGATCACGCACTGAAGATGTCGTCGATGCCGTTGACGACCGTACTCGACGTTGTCTGGCATCCGGTTGCCGGATCACCGGTGTCAATCCGAATGCCGCCTGTTGCTCCGCACTCGCGGAACCCGAAGCCTTGGTTTCAGACATAATGGCACTGTCTGCACTGTTTCACTTTGTAAGCGTAGCTTATCCGGTTCGAAGGACCAAATGATCATGCGTTTCCCGTAGCATGAAAACCGGGAGTTCAACTTGAGG
>NW_026455360.1:0-4382 GCF_943734635.1 Anopheles cruzii | reverse complement strand
CTATCGAAAACGCTTTTAATGTTGTCAAGAAAGATGCATTCGAATGGTTTTTTGGCGAATGCGGCAGCCATTTTGCAAACAGCTTTCAGGAACCTAAAACTCCAGTCAAAATATTGTTTATACTGCTCAATGAGTTGGCTAGGTCTTATACTTAATTTCTATCAGTTATTGGACGATTTTTGAAAACGATATCCTGTATTGTTTTACGATTTCAAATGTTATGTCGGTTTTTTGACGTTTTTGACATGGATCGTCTTAAAGGCTACTACGACCGCATTTAAACTCAGAAACCCCTCTTTTAACCACCTAATTAAAGGTGAAGAGTCCTTATACACGTTCAATATTCGTTCATAATTTTCCTTTGCTTCTAAACCTCTCAAAAATAAAATTTTAATCACTGCATGACACTTGATTTTTTCCATTGTAAAAAATGCTGTGACATGTAGATACTAAATGGCTTGTAAAAAAAAAATTAAGAGACCGATTGAAATGAAACTTCACATACGTTCATTTAAAAAGTGTACAAATATAACAAAAAAAAATTAGGCTCGTAGCAGCGCTCCTTGTTATCGAGGCTCCGAATATAATGAACAACCTAGTACGTCGGGTTTCGGGTCGGGCCAATTGCTGGGCGTGGACCCGAAACCATGCGAACCACCTGAATGCTCACATGTTCCAGAATTAATTAATTAGTGCCATTGTTGTTCGAGGTGACATTGGACGGAGGACCATGCCAATGGAGAAACGGCCATCAGCCAGCTGCATCGTACGGTTTAACCGTGCCTGGCACGAACAGTCGGAGTCGGCAGCAAACAATTATCTTGGTTTCTTTCATCTTTTTATGTTGGAGCACCATTTCCGTTTTTCACTTATGCTTCACCGAACCGAAGGCACCGGGTGCATCCGGCTAAATGGATGTGGTCTTCGGAGGACACTCCAAGAACCATCTATGGCGATGATCCTGCTCCGTTGCAGTCAGTAGCCTTCTAATTGAAGACCTAACTTTCTCGGAGTATCCTGTTATGTCGAAATAATCCTTTTTGTACTATCACAGGGTGTTGCTTTCTGCCTGCCCAAACAGCCTGTCACGAGCCTGTTATGACGCACTTTGCCGTATTCTTCGCCAAAAAGCCAAGCTCGGCAGGCTGCGTAATCGCGATGGACAAAAAGCGCAGCCATTCGTGGCGTTCTCGTGTGGACACCGAAATAAAAGGGCGCACGGATCACGCGTCTGCCGTTCTGCTCTATCTTTACGACATGCAGAGAAAGCACGGCAAAGTTCTAAAAGCGTCCCAGCGTATCTTTGCATCTTCAACACCACCGCCGGTGCAGCGCTCGGTTTTTTTTAACCATCGCTTTGACACGACCCACTCGACGGGGCACTCCAAGTGATTGAAGTGGCCATCTGGCGCGCGGCGGCGAAAGTGTCTACCGCACGGCTTATCCTTCAAGGGTGGGAAACGAAAAGCGTCTACCCGACCTAACGCCCGGTGGAGTCCGACCCGAGCCACTTATTTCCAGTCAGCTTCCGATCAACATTACGGCCAGGGTGAATTACCGTGGGCGGGTTGCAAGTGCACCGCTAATGAGGTACTGCCCGTGCAAGGGGCATCAAATTGAGGCACAGTCCTTCAATTCGAGCACCCTGCCACTGACAAGTGACCGCCAGTGGAAAATGCGGTTGACCTTTTGCAGACACGGAAGGTCGATGCCGGTTTAAGATGGATCACCAACCCCACCGTCGATGGTTTGTTTTGAGGGCGCAATTATACGGGGATCAAAGGCAAGCTTCAAAACAAACGCAACCGCTTGAATATTCATTGTTAAGCAATCGCCCAGAAGGATCAATCGCTCGGCAACAGACTCATCGGTCGGTCCCATTTAAGAGCCTGTTTCACGATCGATTCTGTCACACCATTTTGTGATGCTTCGAGTGGCAGCAAGCAATCGGGGAGGAGTAATTCGCACGACGAGCAGCTTCAGAACCACCAGACCTGGACTACCCTCCAGGGAACTTCCCCGACGTCAACGATAACGCAAATTCAATCGCATGTGAGCCGTTCAATTTCGTGTGTGATCGGATGGTAGAAAATAAATCGTTACGTCGTTACTCCGAACCGAACCACCATCAATCACATCGTCGTGTAATCGTCGTCAAAAACTGTGTGATTGTAGTACATCGTCCCGCACGGTGTCTTGGTTTTTGCTACGGACTCCTTCCGAGACATGACCCGAGGCTAGTGCATTATACGGGGCTCACTCGACGCTTCCGCATCAATCCCGCATACGTAATCGAACGCACTCAGCACA
This sequence comes from Anopheles cruzii, assembly GCF_943734635.1. Classification (NCBI taxonomy): domain Eukaryota; kingdom Metazoa; phylum Arthropoda; class Insecta; order Diptera; family Culicidae; genus Anopheles; species Anopheles cruzii. The sequence continues at coordinate 2,072 of NW_026455360.1, read as the reverse complement.
AGGACCCCCGTGTGCCTGGGTTCGGATGGCTACGCCACCAACAGTCCCCGGCGGTGGGTGGTGTTGATTGATTTTCGACAAGTTTGGCGTACTTTTCAAAGTTCCGGCCGCCTTCGGATGGTTCGGTGAACCAGCGTTCCCAGGGCCCCTGGGGCGGGTCTCCTTATGAAAAAACGATCGTCTTGACGTGCAGAGAATATCGAACCGAAGTGGGCGCGAAAGAAGAAACACGCCTCCATATATATTTCGAACGGGAAATCAAAACGGTGGCATCACCCGGAAGCCGGCGCATGAGTGATGGTTGCCCATTTCGGTGGACCAGGCTTGGGAAACATTATTACCCTCCATTACGTGCACGACCCATCCACTTGTTCGTCCCGTATTTTTGATGATCCCACGCTGCTCAAACAATCTCGGTCTCGGTCGTCATTTTATTCTTTTATCCTGCCCGCCAACGTGATGCGTGGTAGAAATATGCTAACGAGCTGTTAATCCAGCACCGGCACTGGGATACTTCCGATGCTTTTCGGTACCCATCGCCATACGTCGTCGCCGAAGAAGCTTCCTCGGGTGTCTCGGCTTCGCGGCGGACGAACTCGACGACAAACAGCGAGTGCCACCGACAGTGCCATTAAGGGCATAAAAAGGGTGTTGGTGAACTGAAGCCAATAATAAAAGCAAACAACGGTACAATGTCAAGCGGGGATCGACAGGCAAACGACGCGATCCCAATTAAGCGAGCAACCGGAACGAGTTTCCTTTAATTTAAACTTTACCCACCTAATTAAGCTTTCAGCAGCTCTAATTGGGTCGGCGTCCGCTCTGGCGGCGATTTAAATTCGAAAACTCTTACGCACAACGACGATGAAATTATTTTCTCGAAACCCGGCAATTCACTTAACTTCAAGAGCAACAACTTCACTCACTCCGGTCCAGATCGGAACGGAACAGCGAAGAGACAGCGTGAACAACTTTGCCACCGAATCAATCAAATATTTAACAACCACGTGCGCCGCGGGGAGTTTAAAAAGCAATTATTGAATCTAAACATCAGCAACGGTCAGTGGCAGTGATTCCGCCCGCAGCGTTGTCCCCACACACTTTTTTTTCTCTGTCCCGGCGATACAGTCTGCGTTTAATTATCAGCAACAAATGGCGCCACTCGGCACGTGGCAGGCTCGTCAATCGGCGATTTGGGGCCGAGCATCGTTCGGTTAAGCTTTTAGGAGGAGTGAAATTAATTTTAAGCTTCTTTCTTGCTCCATCGCGCACCGCGCCTTCGTCCTCGTTTTATGCCATGTCAAGCTGTGTGGCGACGACCCATTCTGGTGTCATAACAATTCTCATCAATTTCACTGTTCCGACACCGGCAGCGGAGCATGAATTTTAAGGGGCCACCAAACGAGACTTTTACATAACTTTGGCCCACAACACACAGAAGGGTGTGTCAAAATGTGGTTAGATCGGAGTCGTACGGATTACTGGAGGCGGCTGCGAACGGTTCGCATCCAGCTTTTTCCATCGGCCGGTGGCGGTGGCGGCGAAAGAAAATGGAATTCAATTTCCATGCCCAGTGCCGGAATTATGGTGCCCCGGACACAAGGAGGGCGTAACGTTTCGACAGTTCCACTCGAATCGTCCACAGGGCCAACACAGAGATGGTCCAGAGAATCCCGAAAATCAGGTCAGTCAGCGTCGGTCGGTCAACAACTGGTACCGTCGGTCAACATGGTGCTGCTCCAGCTGTGAAACACAGTTTTGTAGGCAGTTTGCCAAAGGTTGTCTGAAGTGGCGATGATGCTGATGCATTGAGAAAACATTACTGTGCCCTCTGTCCTTGGGAGGAAGGGAAATATGGGCCGACAGTGCAGCATTATGCCTGTGCATCTGCTTTTCCGCTACGATGCCGAACTGAGCCGAAAAGTCACGCTAACGAGCATCGAGGAGTTTTGCCTTTTTTCCTTTGGTTCCCAAAAAGATTGTGAAAATGAGGCGCCTTTTTGTTGGACCTGATTGACCTCATTTCAACAGTTACCAGATTGTCAGACCGTGATATGCATACAACTCCATTT
>NW_026455359.1:0-4382 GCF_943734635.1 Anopheles cruzii | reverse complement strand
CCTCAAGTTGAACTCCCGGTTTTCATGCTACGGGAAACGCATGATCATTTGGTCCTTCGAACCGGATAAGCTACGCTTACAAAGTGAAACAGTGCAGACAGTGCCATTATGTCTGAAACCAAGGCTTCGGGTTCCGCGAGTGCGGAGCAACAGGCGGCATTCGGATTGACACCGGTGATCCGGCAACCGGATGCCAGACAACGTCGAGTACGGTCGTCAACGGCATCGACGACATCTTCAGTGCGTGATCGCAGAGCTAACCTAAAAATACAGATGCTGGAGGAGCAGAAAAACAGGCAGCTAGAACGGCTGAAGCAGGAAACAGAAATAGAAGAGAAGTTTGTGCAGGAAAAATATCGTGTTCTGGAAGAACAACTTGGAGAAGAAGACGATATTGTTTCCAGTGTGAGCCATGCAGCAGACCGCGTGGCCAGCTGGGTCACACATCACAATGTCGAGAGTCACCGAGAAGGTGATGTTACAAAGGAGATCCGACGGATGAGAACCGAGCTAGAACGGCCAAGGCCGGAAATCGCTGAAATGCGAGAAAATGCTCTACCCACAAGCGTCGGCGTAGAAGCATCATCATGGACGCTCACCAAGGAGCAAAAAGCAGCTCGACAGTCATTGCCGAAGGATCTGCCGGATTTTAGCGGTGATCCCGCAGAATGGCCAACGTTTATTAGCAGTTTTAACTTCTCCACCAACGCGTGTGGTTTTCAAAACGGCGAAAATATGATTCGCCTGCAAAGGTGCTTGAAAGGGGCAGCGAAAGAAGCAGTTCGAGGCCGTCTTCTACTCCCCTCATCAGTTCCAAGTGTCATTCATGTTCTCCAGAGACGCTTTGGACGTCCCGAATTGCTATTGGACGTTCTAATCGATCGCGTTAGAAAAACCCCATCCCCTCGAGCCGATGACCTGGAGAGTCTAATCGAATTCGGAGAAGTGGCGCAGTCACTCTGCGAACACGTACGGTCGGCGGGTATGGTCGAACATCTAAAAAACCCAATGCTGATCACCGAACTCGTAGAAAAGTTACCTTGCGAGTATCGTATGCAGTGGGCACGGCGTATTCGTGACGGTACCAGTAGCCTCGCGTCGTTTGCTCATTTCATGGAAGACGTAACGGATGACGCAATATCAGTAACGCGCATACCACGAAAAACGGCGGAGCGAACGACAGGCAGTGTTAGGCAGCAAACGCATCAAACAAAGGAAGACGGTGCAAGGCACACGCCGAAGACCACCAACACAAAGGCTACCTACACCAGCAGCAAGTTCAGTGCTCCACAACAGTGTGCGATGTGTGCCGAGCATCATCGAACGTTTCAATGCGACGAACTGGCAGCTTTACCCGTGCAAAAACGACGGGAAGTAGTCACACAAAAAAAACTGTGTTGGAATTGTTTAAGTGTTGGTCACCAAGTGAAATTCTGCAAATCGAAACACGTTTGCCGGGTGTGTTCCCAGAAGCATCATACATTGGTACACGAAAACAAGTCCATTCCTGAACCAACAGGAACGAATGCCAGCCTATCGGCTCGAGTGTATGCCAGCACGGTGTTACTAGAAACGGTAACCGTTTGGGTACTGGATCGGTACGGAAACCGCCATCACGCTCGTGCGCTATTAGATTCGGCATCAATGTGCAACTTTATGTCGAAAAGGTTGGCTGCAAAACTCCAGCTTCGCTGGTCAAAAACAAATACACAGATAGTAGGCATCGCAGAAAGCATGCATCGGGTGAAATATGAGACCCACGCAACTATTCATTCGAAGGTGAATTCGTTCTACAGCACAGAGAACTTTTTCATAATGGAGAAACCAACATCTGATTTACCATCAAGTGTCATCAGTACAAGCAGTCTAAAGCTACCCGACGTAGAATTGGCTGATCCAACGTTTTACAAACCGGCTCCGATCGACATGATCATTGGAGCAGAACATTATCAACAACTATTCACCGGGAAACGGATTCATCTAGAAGCTGGGGATCCGCTGCTAGTGGAAACGATGTTTGGCTGGGTCGTGTGTGGACCTCTGCGAGAGGCACTTCCAACCAAATCGTTAGCTTGTCATGTGACAACAGTCGGTCTCGAAAATGTGCTACAAAGGTTTTGGCAACTCGATGCAGTCCCGGAACAATCATACCAACCCAACACAGAATGTGAAGCGCATTACAATGCCACAGTTATTAGAGAACCATCGGGAAGGTATGCAGTGCGACTGCCGAGAACAAATGATTCAACTAAACAATTGGGTGAATCAAAAAGTATTGCGCTACGGCGATTCAGGACTCTAGAGCGACGGCTCGAGTCAGACGCAATTGTAAAGAGTTCTTACCACGAGTTCATGAGAGAGTATGAACGACTAGGACATATGCAGAAATTGGACAATCCTGATATTAACATTTCTCATTGTTTTCTACCACATCATGCAGTGTTCAAGGAGTCCAGCACTACGACTAAAACCAGAGTGGTCTTCGATGCATCGTGTAAAACATCTTCGGGGTATTCCTTGAACGACATTCTTTTGGTGGGTCCAGTCATACAAAAGGATTTACTGTCTCTACTTCTGAAGTTTCGTACACATGCAATTGCGTTGGTCGGCGACATTGAAAAAATGTACCGACAGATAAGGGTGCAGGAAGTAGATCAACCACTTCAAAGGATCGTGTGGCGGGAAAATCAAGCTGAACCAATATCCACATACCAGCTGCAAACCGTCACATATGGCACATCTTCTGCGCCATATTTAGCAACAAGAACCTTACAGAAATTGGCCCAGGACATGAGCCACGTGTCACCAACGGCGGCCGATGCAATTTCTATGGATTTATATCTCAACAACTTGTACAAACGTTTCAACGAACGCAACAACGCACTCTCCATCACACGAGGAGAGATTGACCCTCTTACAACAAAGGAGCTCCAAGCAGCTGAGCATGCACTATGCCGAATGGCTCAAAGGGAATCGTTTCGTGAAGAACACACCGATTTGCTCCTTGGAAAATACGTATCACAGTCAAGTCGTTTAAAATGGTTGAAACCACAGCTCGACGCTCAAGGATTGATCCGAGTAGGAAGTCGACTGATTCACGCCGATATCTCAGAAGATTCAAAACATCCGGTCGTACTTTGTGCTAGGCATCCACTGACGAGGATGATAGTGGAGTACTACCATCGAAAGCTTCTACATGCAGGACCACAACTGATGTTGTCCACCATTCATTTGCAGTTTTGGATCTTATCGGGAAGAAACCTAGCCCGAAAGGTTTATCATCAATGCCATACTTGCTTTCGTCATCGACCGACTTTAATTCAACAAAGTATGGCAGATTTCCCAGCATCACATGTAACATCAAGCAGGCCATTTCTAAGCTGTGATGTTGACTATTTTGGTCCGGTGTTCATCAAATCTGAAGTGCGAAATCGTACAGCTACAAAGGCCTATGTTGCCATTTTCATATGTTTTGTCACCCGAGCGGTACATATTGAACTCGTATCCGATCTTTCAACTGATGCCTTTTTAGCAGCTCTACATAGATTTACCGCGCGTAGAGGAAAACCAATCACCATTTACAGCGACAATGCAACATGCTTCAAGGGTGCAGCAAACCATCTGCACAAAGTCTTCCGCATGCTACAAAAGGGTTCCGGCGAACGAGACAAGATTGTCAACTGGTGTACTGGCCAAAGGATCCATTGGCAGTTCATTCCTCCACGTGCACCCCAATTTGGTGGGTTATGGGAGGCCGCCGTGAAATCAGCAAAGCATCATTTCTTGAGGGAAGTCGGCAATTCCAATATATCTCGCGAAGATATGTCTACATTACTCGCACAAATCGAAATGTGCTTAAACTCGCGTCCACTAGTGCACATGCCGACAGAAGCAGAAGACCTCGAAGTACTTACTCCGGGTCACTTTCTAATTGGAACAAATCTCCAAAGCGTTCCAGAAGTATCATTGCAGGAAGTCTCGGAGAACCGTTTGTCACATTGGGAACGTACTCAGCAACGTACACAGCGCATTTGGACCAGATGGCAAGCGGAATATCTGCAGCAGCTGCAAACTCGTGCCAGCAAGGGCTGCAATCCGCCAGTATCCATTGACGTCGGACGTGTGGTCCTGCTGAAGGAAGATAATGTCCCACCAGCGACTTGGGCATTGGGGAAAATCACCGCTACGCATCCCGGAAAGGATGGAGTCGTTCGAGTTGTCACCCTCAGGACAGCAAAGGCAGACAACGTTGTTCGTCCTGTCACCAAAATCGCGCTGCTACCCAGTCCATTATAATTATGTTGAACAAGCCATGCTAGTTCAAGGCGGCCAGTATGTTCGGTATATTGTATACTATCGCCGTTACAATTTGAATTTGACGT
>NW_026455358.1:0-4386 GCF_943734635.1 Anopheles cruzii | reverse complement strand
CCCTCGGGCGGGTTGCACTCCGCCCAAGACACCGTGGGCCACCCACCACCCGGTCCGAGTAAGTGTGCATCGATCGGCGAGTGTGCGAAATCCCGTGGCTGGTGGCGGCCTATGTTTACCACCCTCAAACTACATTCTGTGCCATTCGTGTGCGCGCGTAGATTGCCAACAAGGGCACGCGGGCCCCGGCAAAGGGTGGTTCAGAAAATGCACCCCTGCCCGGGGGGGAGGGGTTCCCGCCTGCATGTCACTTATGCTGACGTCGAACGGCGGCGTCGGCGGCGGCTGGTGGGTGCCGCCGCTGAGTACGTGAAAATAAACGAAGTCATTGAAGAAAATAGCAAATAATGCAGTTAAGACTCGAGGCGCCCGCGGGGGCGCTCAGCAAAGGCAAGTGAGCGCGGGGTGAAAACCATTCAAAAGGATACAAAGTTAACTGTTCCGTTGGTTCTTTGATTTGAAGGGTTCTCTCTCCCCCCGGCGGGAAAGGGAACGGAACTTGAGCGGGCGAGTTTTCTTTTTGCGTCTCCTTTTCTTTTCTGTCGACTTCTGGGGTTCTGGGGATGGTGTGGAGGGAAAACAATAGCAATCGAGGAAGGCGGAAAATCGCTTCAAGAAAGGCGGCCACTTTAACCCATTCAGCAGCCCAACTGCCAACGGCCAAAGGCATAATCTAATAAAAAGTGTATATAAAACAATTCAATCCGCCCAAAAATGCCGACCCGTTGCCGGTTGCACTTTTATCGATCGATTCTATTTTTCGTAGTTTATTTTTGATTCAGTAACCTGACGAGGCTAACAATAGATTACGCAACGGAGAAAGAAACGGAGCAACGGAGTATACTTACATAAAATCAACTGAAAATATTTTTACGTTCGTCGAAAAGGTTTCTTCTAATGATTTCCATTCGTCCATTGCAATTAGTGAAACTTTTCATATTGAAAAATTTCCTTCTTGTTGGAATGTCGTAAATAAATTTAAAATAACCATAAGCCAATTAAGGAAGATTGTTTCCACTGTTTGGCGCTTAACATTTCTCAACTCAATAGGCATTCAGTAAAGCAAAGTTTCAACAAGAATTCGGTAAAAATATTTCAATCTCATTTTTCTGTGGCTGCGTGATGGTGTGAGGGAAAATGGCAAACAATTTCCTGATGTGATTTTCAGCTCGGAGCCGAAGGGAGAAAAACGCCGTAACCGGGTTTGATACTCCGGTCACCAGAACAAAAATCGGATCTGCGAGCTGGGTCACCCTTTCTTCTCGAAGGGGGCCGGCAAAAGGCAGTCCAAGAACGCACGGGTAAGGGTAAGAAATAAAAACAATTGTTGGCATACGAGCGCCCGTACTTACCTCATTAGTATTCCACCGGTGTCGCTGGGTTGGGAAATGGTCGGCCCGGGGCAAACTCTCCAAATTGTCCGGAAGTTTGATCGGTTCGCCATCTTGGGAGGGAGAAAGTAAATAGAGAGAGAGAGCAAGAGATTGTAGGATTAAAATCGTAGAAAAATGTTCCATTTATCAGCAAACGATCGTAAGAAAGCGATGTTTATTTCCAGTTTGGCTTCTTTTCATTTTATTAACGTTGTTTATTTAGCCGTCTACCAATCCGGGAAGTGGGTACCCGAATTCGAATCCGAACATTTCTATCCCCACAGGAACATCCTGATTAATTAGCTAAAATAAATGTCGATGCTTATCACCTTCTTACACCGAACTGGCTCGTTGGCATACCACCTTCACGAATGATATATCGCCCTCTGCATCGCCGCAAAAAACGGGCCTTAGGAAAGACATCAAACGCAATCTGACGGGTGCACACGGGCACACGGGCACGTGGGCGCGTGGTTTCTTGCCGAACACCTTCCGGTACCATTTCCGGTCCCCAGACTGGACCTGGCCTAGCGGCCAATCCAAGGCTGCCTGTGGCCGTCGCAGTGGCTCGGACTTTCTCGGACTCAGCGCTCGGGCCGAATGTAGTGATAATGTGGAAGCGATAGCGCGGAATATGTTTCCGGTCCGCGAACACTTCCGCGCGCAACCGCGTGGTCAGGCATTGAGGTGTTTCGCTTCGGAGCTCGCGGGAACACGGGGTCATTAATTTAGTAGCTCATTTCGGAGCCACCGTCTACCGTAGCCTAATCGCGGGATCGCTAACAAATTTCCTCCGCAGGCGTCAGGGCCGTTTCCGGTCCCGTCCGGTGATGGCCATCGGTTTCAAATTGTTAACCAGAAGCGGAAGCGGTGTATTTTTTGGGCTGACCCACTCGAGTTTTTAGTGGTTTCCGGCGCCTGAAACTAACAATTAGTTAGCGTTTTCATTGGTGTTGTGTTTCGTCAAAATGATTGATCTTTGACCAAAACCGTTGGATTATTTTGTTGTGACGCGAAGAGACTCCCGTTTGAGTCCTGTGTCAACACCTGCCGTGCCCTCGAGGGTCTATAATTGATTATGATGTAACTTCAGGTGGCAGGTCGCTAGAACGTCACTTGCCGTCATCGCCATAGCATGCCAGTCGCAACTGCTGTTCAAGGAGTTCCGATGCAAATGAGCCCACATTGGAACCGTTTTATGGTCAGCCAGTGGAGGCACCCAGCGGTGGCCTTGGGTTCGTGACGAGCCGCCCGGTGCACCCGGTGCGGGCTCGGCATGGCCGGGTGTCAAAGTCCCCGAACGATAAGCGGAAGACGTGTGAAAGCACCTTGAAGCCACCTTCGTTAGCCCGTGTCACGCACCGGTGAACCGACGGTGAAGCGTGTGAAATGCAATCGTCCTTAGTGCGCTCCACTTTGGCGCTAGTTGCGCGCGTGTTGCGTTGCCGCGCGAGACTTATAAGATAAAAATTCAAATTGACAGCGCGTAATTACCTCATAAAGTGCTTTTCCGTTGTGTTTGAAGCCTCATTTGATAAACTACAAACCAATTGCGATCCACGATCCGCACTCGCTCCGCAGAAAGGATGTATAATTTTGGGCCCTGATTCGAGCGTCACGAAAATGGATTTCCGGAGAAAGTTTTCTTGAGTTTCATTGAAATTTACGCAATCGCCAACTATTTTTTAAAGTTATTTTAATTTTAATATAAATATTAGGTTGGGGAAAAAGAAATTCATTATTTTTGCGTGAGTTTCAAAACTGTACTTAAGATGTTCGGATGGTCCGATTTATGTCAAATATGCACTATTTTGTTGGAAAATGTGTTGCCTTTTTCAAAATACCTTCATAATGCCACTCCTTCCTTCCTACCTTCTTTCCATACCTTCATACCTGTAGAAGGCTTAGTCGTTATTGGCGAAAAAATCGAGCAATCCATTTTCACAATCCTTTTTTGTTCTCAGTTTTCCATCATTCAGGAAATTTTGTAATGCGCGAAAAAGGTATCATTCACTTGGTGCAAGGACTATAAGGCGGATGTATTAAAACTTCCCAACCAAGCTCCAGCTCCTGGATGGAACACAACTTTTCTTCTGTTGACCAATGCTGGCAATTTCTGGTCAATTGCTACCTTTGAACGGTGCAGTTGTTAACGGTAGAGATCTGAATTTAGTGTTTAGCCACACAGCAGCAGCTCATAATAAACAATTCCTTTCAAGTCCCACCAGTATACCGAGTAGAACCTTCCTAGCCGTTATTCCTGGTTTGGCCACCTGTTAAGCCACCGACTTCACCACGCTTAGACTACGACCGATTTCACACAATTTTGTCGTAAGTGACCCATTTCTCATCGCCAGACCCATCCGTTTAAGAAATGGGTCGACTTCGTTCCGTTTGGCAAAATCTTTGCAGATGGCAATTGGCACCCAACCATCGAGATTCTTTGTGAATCCAGCTTTGTGCAAATGGCTTAAAACTATTTTATTGGTAATCTTTACCTACTGGCCGATGGCTTTAACATATAGAAAAAAATTGAAACGGGTCAACGAAGCCAAAATTTCACCTTACTAGCTGTTAGAGCATCGACACCATAACTTGAATTTTCGCCATTTTCAAAGAAAAACTGTAAAATATACCCAATTTTCTCAGTCTCGAACAAACCACCGTCGGGAGCGGTTGTTGCTCGTCTCCATCCAGGTGTGATAGTGAACAAAAGCAAAGAGTTACACACAGTGACAGTGCTAGCCAGGGGCCGGCTACCGGAAAAAAAAAATGGCTCCAACAAGCAAACTGAAACGGCCGATACAGAGCGGGCTGAGCAGTGAAAGTAAGAGAAGCCGCGAGCCGGTGGCCAGCGAAAATATTTTTGAAGCTCTCCCAATGGATGACAGCGGCGATCTGCAGACACCAAGGGAGAATATTTCCAAACACGAGCAGAAAAACTCCACTCCGCCACAAACTGGAAATCAAAAAACTCCACCGATATACGTAACGGGCACATCGGTAGGAGATG
>NW_026455357.1:0-4387 GCF_943734635.1 Anopheles cruzii | reverse complement strand
CTTCGTCCCACTAGTCGTCGTAAATGCTGGGAACCTGCCTCCCCCCCGAGGGGGTCGTACGGGCAAGGCCCCTAGTTAGTACTTAAATTATGCAAACCATTTCAACCGCACGCCGGGCACGCAAATGAGCACAGATTTTAACTACCGCTTCGCGTCCGCTCCCCATCGACCTTTGCCGTGGCCGCCCGACCGCAGTGTTAAACGGGATCGTCCCGACCGGAGGCGATTGCAATTGCAGGACCGCGAGGACAACCGTAAATTAACTAAACCATCGATCGTAATGTAGAGCCAGCCGAATGTCCGGCTGATGGCTCGGGTTCGAGGTTGCACGGTCCAATGGTCCACACCAGCCAACCGACCAGAGGGTCCCCAGCATCGCGAGGAGGCCAGCAAAAAATAGCGTTCAACGTAACAACAAAAAATCAACAACAGTCACTGCACGATGTGGGCAGGTTTTGTGAAAATACCATCACCCACTCGTGAAGTGACCTCCACACTGTAGGGCCTTGTACGAGCCCTATCCCGGCCCTAGCCCTAGATGCCGCGCGGATCTGCGGGATTGAAGCGGAAAACATAAATATTTCAAGAGCTTATCCCAAAACATAATTACTAACTATGAGTTTTCGAATATTGTTTTCGGAGAACCAAGGCCCCGGAGCGGAATAGAAAAGAGACACAGAGAGCGTGTGTATGTTTGTGTGTGAGAGAGAGAGAGAGAGAGAGAGAGCGTCAGACAAATGGAGGGATGGTGGATGGGCTTCGAAACTGAACTGCGAAAGAAACTGACCGCAATTCGGGAGATTCGCTCTTCATTTTAATTATTCGTTATTGCTGCCGACCCGGGAACCGCGATACCCGTCCGGCCGTCTGATTCAATCGTCGGCAACGGCCGGTATAGCTCGGCACTTCCTGACATCCTGAGGTGTCCTTGTCTGATCCGACCGTGCACCGCCGGATGCCGTACAAAGCACAACATACGACAGCAATACTAGAGCCCTGGGTCGACCTGGATACCGAATTTGCAAATCTGGTTTAATCATCTGCTTCGATGAAAAATAAATTGATACAAACATTGCCAATTACCGGTCGATGTAATTAATTTACAATCGCACCGAGTGGCTAGTGCTCCCTATGGCATGCACCGTGAGAAGCCTTTGTAATCGGAATTTTTGATTGAGTTTTAATTTCTCAAAATGATAACAAAACTAAGGCAGCAATGCACCAGAAAACACAAATAAAATATACGACCAATACGGCCAAGCTGAAACTCTAATGCCTTTCCCGGCTTATCAAACATGTTTTTAGCACAGCATGACCAGCCATTTAAAAGAGCAAGAAATTATATAACAAACGAACGTTTTTTCGAAATATTTTCGGTGAAATATTTCAACCCAAGCCGCACGAAAGTCTTATCACCGCCGCTAGGTGGCACGTTTCGAAATACTGATTTTCAAATTTGAAAACCACCCCGAAAACCGTATTGCACGAATCGAAATTACGGAAACAAAATTTTCAAAACGGATGCAAATATCCCAAATAAATAGATAGCTATTAGGAGAGCGTGGTTTTGCGCAGTAATCTGGATACACGTGCGTGCTGGTCAAAAGCGAAGTGACAAACACTTTGGTTTTACTCTTACTTTTTGGCGCCGTTTTGGTTTGACTCTATTATTTCCCCTGCGGTATCTTTTGCAGAATCCGCCATTTTTCTATATTGCTCAAGTAAAAAGATTGTGCAAGTCGACGGCGAATCTTTCAAAACTTCAAATGCACAAGGCGCCCCAGAGCCCTCTAGCGGAATGTTCGAAAACCAGTCAGCTTTTCATTCAAAAGCTGTGACATTCAAAATGACCAGTTTTCTGCAATTGCTATGGAACGATCGAAATCATAAATTTCGATTGTACGATTTTAAATCGTAGAAAAATTGTATTAGAAATTAGAGTGATGTTTGTACGATATTGAAATTTCATCTCTTGTACGAAAACTTGTGTTTCCAAGTATCACAAAAATCGGTTGAACTCTTCTGGAAAACGGCTTCGTAATACGAAGATTATCACAGGATTTTATTTATACGTCGTCCAGAACACTTTTGCCATAGCCAGCATAGTTTGTTTCCAACCAGCATTAATTGCCCTTGTATTATATTAAGAATTAAGTAATTAAGAAGTTAGTGAGTCGTCACAATGTCGCTTTCGCAATGAGAAGGTACTTTTGGGCAAGAGAGGTAGAGCTTTCTCTCGATGACTGTGAACAAGCGGTAATGCCGCTTTATTGAAACTAGAAGTTTTGGCAGTTTATGAAATAAATAGAATAAAATCATAGTGAGCAATATGTATGGAATATATTATTATTCATGTAACATTTTTGTGATCAATCATCATCAACGCTATGAAAAAGCAGATGACGTATGCGATGAGCGCCGCATCAGTTTGTTTGGTAGCGAAGGATATTCGGCTTGTAATTAGGTGCAGATTTACACAAAACTACACAAAGCGTTCTTGAAGTGTACACGAATGACTGTACATAAATTTTTGTCTAACTTTGTTTGTAAATAGTCTACTCAGCATGTAATTTTGTGCGACACCGCTTGCGTTTCTAGGTGGCGTCTATGGAACTCACATCCAGTTAGTCGGATCATTAAAATGGATTTATTGGCTTACTAGCTCAAGTAATTCCATAACTATGCTGACTATAACCTTTCGCATAACTATTGGAAACATTGTAAAGTAATTGAAATGTTATTATTGGTCAAAAAGTTAGTATATTTGATGAAAAGTAAATCTTCTATTCTGCGTCAGCGAAGATGAGTTACACGACGGCGAAGGTACTGATGGGTCCAGGAGCATGTTTTTAAATTAAATTTTTAGATACTAGATATGCCTTTGATCGCCTGATATACGTGCTAATTACAAAGCAGAGGTCCTGTAGATACGGAAAAGCAATATTTATGCTTGTCTTGAATAATTGGTTTATGAAATAATCACAATTTAACTCGTGACAAAGCACCGAAAACACACACTTTTCGGAATCCGAGAGAAATTAAGCAGCCTGAATTGGTCTGTAGGCTATAATAAAGGGTGTTTTTCGATAGATACATGTATAGAGTACTTGATTCAATCAGCGTTCGGGCTCCGGTGGAGCAAACTAGTAAAATATTTACGAAAATACAAAACTCTATTTAGCATGGCGTATAGAAAATACAGCATAAAATTTGGCGGCAGCTTTCGAGTTTGTTCTAATTTGAGAGATGAAAGTTGAGGGACCCCCCGATTTTGACATTTGGTCACTAATACAAATACAACTGTGAGTGTAAACAAACGTTTCAAGCGCCAAAAGCATCAAGTAATCAAGTAAGCATGGCAGATAACAATTCAATCAACTTTTGTAAATTGAAAAAAATGGACAAATCAGAATTTCGTGTGCTCATTAAGCATTGCTTTGTGATGGGAAAAAATACCGTGCAAACTAAACACTGGCTTGACAAATATTATTCGGACTCTGCTCCATCGAGGCAAATGGTTGAGAAGTGGTTTGGTGACTTTAAACGTGGTCGTACGAACACCGATGATGCTGAACGTTCCGGTCGCCCAAATTCGGCAGTTACTGAAGAAAACATACAAAAAGTCCACAAAATCGTCTTATCCGACCGCAAATTGAAATTGAAGAAGATTGCTGAGGCCGTAAAGATATCAGAAGGCAGTGTGTTTACCATTTTGCATGGTAAAAGGGGGATGGAGAAGGCAGCCGGAGATAAGAAGCCAAAGAAGGTGGTGAAGAAAGCAGAAGCTGGCGCAACCAAGAAGCCAAAGGCTGCCGCAGTAGCCACGAAAAAACCAAAGGCAGCCGCCGCCAAGAAACCGAAAGCGGCGGCCGAAGGAGCCAAGAAAGCCGCCAAGAAGCCAGCAACTCCCAAGCAGAAGGTTACCAAGCCATCGAAGCCAGCTGCAGCGAAGCCAAAGACGCCCAAGCCGAAGAAGGCCGCTGCTCCCGCCAAGAAACCAGCTGCCAAGAAGGCCGCTCCAGCAAAGAAGGTCGCCTCAGCCAAGTAAGGCGTCGGCCTCATTTGCTAAGGGGAATCATTCGTTCAGGATCCTGCATAGAGCAAACTGCAAAAAGTCCTTTTCAGGACTACCAATTATTCTCCAAAAGAGCTTTTTTATATTTCATCGAGAGCTGGGATTTTTGGGTATTTGTTTCGAGGTACATGCAGTGCGTGCCAAGGACCACGAACATTTACAGATACATTTTTAAACGACAACCATCACGACGGACGTACCTAAAACAAGCGACTAAGGACTCCTAGACAACCAGGTGCTAATGCTATTGGCCTGTTGGCTTACTTATTTACACTACCTCTGCACCTTTTTCGGAAAACGATTGCTAAAACT
>NW_026455356.1:0-4394 GCF_943734635.1 Anopheles cruzii | reverse complement strand
GGTCAAAACCTATCCCGAAAATGTCGGATGGGAACTGTTACCCCACCAGCCTTATTCTCCAGACATTGCTCCTTCGGACTACTATCTGTTCCGTTGCATGAGCAACGATTTGACAGCACAGCGGTTCACTACTTTTGAAGGTATAGAAAAATGGGTCTCTGACTGGATCGCTGATAAGGATAAGAATTTCTATCGACACGGAATCGAAGAATTACCCGAAAGATGGGAGAAAGTCGTCGCTAACGACGGGCAATACTTTCAATAAGTTAGTTATACGTTATGTTGTTGTAATTAGGTTATAAACATTGAATAAAAACCGCACGAATTAACACCTAGACCTAATAAAAAAAACCTAACTGCGTTAGATGCGTAATTAGAGTAGCTATCAAACAAATATTTCATAAAAAAAATACTTTTTATATTCAGCGAGTAATGCCATCTATTGTAAACCTACAACTAATAATATCTGGTGTAAGTAAAATGTTGATAAAACAAAGGTTTAGGGCAGCCAGAAAGTTCCACTTCTTCCAGAACCCCTCACGTTTTTCATCGTGGTAAATTTATGTAAATCTTGTCGCCCAAACGGACGGCCGAAGTTCTTTGGCTAGTCTCTGATCTGAAACCGTCCATCGGTGCCTAGGTCCAGGAGGAGCAACCTCAATCGGCGGCTTTAACGGTTACTCAACCTGCGGTTCGCCTGTCGTTACTCGACACTATCTCGGCCCCAATTTGAGTTCTACATTGCACTGCAGTTGCAAGCCGGGACCGAACTCGGGATCTGGGTGCCCACAAGTTAGGCTTCAGTTCGATCAGGTCCGGATCCGGACACTAAAATATGCACCAAATCGGGCTCTTTAATAACCAGCACTTGCATGTTGCCTCCGATTGAATGTGAAGAAGTTTGGCCCCAAATGAGTTCCATTGCCCCCCATCCGGGAATCCAAATCCCCGGTATGCCTCAGGTATTCGAGACGGATTGAAGAGGAACCCAATTGCACCGAGCTCGGTGTGTGTGTGTGTTGCAGGCTATTGCAGGCCAGTCCCGCTGGAAGTCCTTCAAGAGGTTCCCGGCCCCGGACAACAACGGCGGAGTCGGTAAATGATCGACCGACCCACTGTCTGATCGAGGATTTCGTTTCTTTTTCTGTTGCCCCCAGCCTAGAGGCCACAGGCGGCCCACTCTGTCGTCTGTCGCCACATTCCTGCCACCCTGCCACTGTTTTATGCTGTTTATGTTGACCACCCGCTACGCTGCTCGCGACACCAACGGCCCCTAACGGCGGAAGTCACTGTCTTTGAGGCGGCGAGTTGGAGGGGGTGTTGAGTGTTGCACTGTTGACCTCAACTCCCTTCCACCCCAGCCAAGCACTCCACGTAGCCCACCAACCCCTCGCACCATCCTTTGGAAATTTATTTGCATACAGTTTCCATTTTATTTGATTAATTAAGACGCTGGTCCCGATGAACGGAATGGCCGCTAGGGAGGGGGGAGGGCGGTTGCGGAGTGCAAAGTAAACCGGATGCGACCCGCACTTAATGGCCAACTAAAACTTGTCATTGGCTTTGCCCACCGCCGCCGCCGCCACCAACACCGCCTCCGGTCGGGCGGGCGAAGTTGCGAAAGAAGTTGAAAGTTAAATTTGTCTTTTCACAAATAACCCCGTGCACACAGTGGCCTGCACCGGCCCGACCCGTCACGCCACCCGCCGCGTCCCACCACTTCACCACTTTCTCGGGCCGTCCCGCACTCCGGAATTCTTTTCCTCCGTGACCGTGGCCAGGCCAGGGAGAGTTTATCGCCAGGACGGGGCGAAGGTTGCCGGCTGGGAGGGCGAGGGTGTTTGGAGAGGAGGTTAAGAAATTACCACCTACTCTGCCGAGCATCCTTCGTCCTTCGGAGGAGGCACGTTGCAATGGCGTGTTGCAAGAGTTGGGAGATGAGTAATCAGCCGGCTGGGAAGGAGAGTGAAGTGTATGATGAAAAGTAACGCAAAAGTTTGGCCGCACCATCCCCACCCCCTGAACGCACATGGAGGTGGTTGATGAACCGTGAAGCGAGGGTGAGAATCGGTCAGGGAGGTAGTGCGGGGCGTGGAGACTGGGTTTCCCCAGTGCGATGCTGGCAGATCCGGCGCAGAGTTTCAACCAAACCCATCACACTTCATTTGGCTCTGCACGGTGCGGCAAGCGTATCCCGGCACCGGAAAAAAACCCGGAAGAAGCAGAAAAGTATGTTCCTGTCCTGCTCTCGGAATTCTCTAAGTTATGCTGTAAACAAAAAAACTAAATAAACAAATAAATAACCAAATGGCAAATAAACGAATGAATGAGCTAACTGAAAGATAACATTGTGGACGTCTGTATTCCCGTTGCAGTTGTATTTGTAGTGTCGGGGCACACGTACCACACTGCGCAGTTTTTTAAAAACATTATTCATATAACTTTTTTATTATTTATTTATCTTTTTTTATTAATCTATTAATTTATATATCAATTTGTTTTATTTAATTCGTAAACAGAGCGGACGCGTTGACAGGTCCATCTCTGTACTAGTAGCCAATGACTGAAAAATAGTCTAAAGTACATAGAAACATCAAGAAGTGACGACAAAGAGTTAGTGGCGGATCGCTACATCCTCTGCGAGACGACCGCGACTGCGATTCCGGAGTTCCAGGCCAGCTCGTCTTAAGTTGGACAAAGAAGAATGTCGGCCATTGCCTTGCGGCGCACATTAACGTCACACCTCAGACACGTCTTGCTCGTCTGCAGGACACGTTGCTAGACCTGTAGAAATCTAAACCACGAAACCTGACCGGAGCGACCAAAAGGGGTGAAAGTAATTAACGGGTGTCCTGGCTCACCTGGCGATCGGCGGAAACATAATACGCCTTACACGCGCCGGAAGCACAACATTCTCTCTCGTTCCGTCGCCCCCCCGCCGGGGAGCCTACAGCCTCGGCCAAACCCAAACAGGGAGAGAAATTAAACGGAACGTCACAAATAATCGAACCCCCGGCCTCCCCGATTGGGAAGGGCAGGCAAACAGGCAGGGGGTGGCGGTTGGAGGCGCAGTGAAGGCGACGAGTCAATATTGATAGTCAATTAATTATACAATTTGCACACAATTCCCAGCGCAAACAACTTTCTGGGCGCGCGAGGCGCGCCGGTCGCTGGATTTTGGTGGTCTCCTGTAACTGGTGGGCTTGGTTTCAGAGGGCGGGGATGGGGGAGTTGGGAGTGATGGCAGCCGTGGCAGCGTATCGGTAACGGGTTATTACGCAGCTGCTCGCAGCATGGAACCGATAGCCTGGGCCACTATTAAATCGCTATAAATAATTTATCAATCACCCGACTCCGACTCATCGCTCTCTTTCTCTCTCTTTCTCTCTCTGTCCTTGGTGTTTTCCACACAATACACACGCACGCACTCGCAACTCCCCCGGGAATCCACAGGACTACGCAGCGAATGCGTGCTGTTCGAGGTCGCGCGCACGAAGAAGTCGTTGAGTCCGTTAAGTCTCGTTGCAATGTTGCGACATCCTTTTTTGGGGTGCTGATTTTTGGTGCCGTTGGTCTCCTTTGTTCGCCCAGCGCAGCGCCTGCCTCACACACACCCACACGCACTGGCAGCTTAATTGACTTTCTCGCGCAAGGATCCAAGATAGAGATCTGCCACTAAAAGGCACGCAACTAATCACCGGCACACACCGGCGCCGCCGACGCCGCCGCCGGGCAACATTGTGCACCTACACACGCTCACACACACACACAGGAATGAATGGGAGTGACGACAGCACACACCGGATTGACCGGTTGATAAGTGAAGCTCGGCCGCGCCCTGGAGGGTAAAAGGACGATGCCGATTGTGTGTGTCAGTGACAGTCGCCCACCTCCACAAATAGACACTCCCCCGCCCGGCTACATCGGCTACTATCAAATAACCTTCTATCAGTGTGCGTGTGTGTGCGAGTGCCCGAGGATCCTCGTCCTCGTTTGGGGCGCCCTGGCCGAACGATAGCCAACCGACTGTAAATACGTTTGCGTGTCTACGTGCGTGTGTGTGTGATAGAAGGATATAGGAGGCATTCCACGGGGCACATTGAATGTTTTATCAACACCCACCTCGCACCCACCGGTCCTTACTACCCCCCACCCCGTCACCCGGTCAAATGTTGCTGCGAACGGAATGTAAATCACACATTTAACCGAGACCCGGTAAACCCGGGGGACGGGAGCGGGAGCAGCTACTACGACAACCGCAGGATCCCTTCCGCAACCTCGCCTCGCCTCGCCCACCACCCGACCCGTCCAGACCGGACACGATTCCACGAGCCGAGCATAACCATTTGGGTAAATTATTTTCAACTGCCCACTCTGCCCACATTAGTCCCCCC
>NW_026455355.1:0-4394 GCF_943734635.1 Anopheles cruzii | reverse complement strand
TCGCGCATCTGTTCGCTCTCCTCCGGGTGCAGAAAATCGGTAAACTCTTCCCGCGTCAGCTGATCGTCACCGTCCCGGTCCGCGATGCTCCAGCGGCGCCGATCGCGCTTCATCATCGCGCGATACGAGAAGTGCTCATCGGCCGGATGACCGTCGCCTTCGCGCGACGCCAGCTCGTCCAGAAAGCCGTACACGTTCTGCCGGTACACGTCCCAGTGCACCTTCTCCGTGTTGTTTGGGTTGTGCGTTTTCCACTGCCGGTTGACGTCATCGTCGATGTAGCGCCGCTGCGTGTACTGAATCCACGACTTGAGCTCGGACAGATTAACGAACCCGTCTTTGTCGCCATCTATTTTATCTACGATGAGTCTGGCGGTGTGCGAAAGCGTCGAATCATTGCGACCAATTAGTGTCAAATCCATTAGATGGGCACCAGCGCGCAAAGTGTCAGTGCGCCAAGTGTGAACCGGTCACTCCCTGACTTACCCCAAGCGACGTCTGCTTTCCTCCGCCTCGAGCTGATCGAACGTTTTGGCGTCCTCCCCCAGGAACGCCTCGTGATCGTACTGCTTGTTGTGCTCGTCGTTCTGATAGTGCTGCGCGTGGCTGAGTGGATCGTGGTCCAGGACGCGCTTCTCGTCCGGCTTCGGGATGGCGGACACGGCGTAGCTGGACAGCAAGCAGATGCTCGCCGCGTAAATGAAGATCATTTTTTCTAGCCCCGCACCTTACTAGCTGAATAAAGCTCCGATCGATCGATACTATGGGATACAAACAAAACATTCATTAAATGTGGTTCTTTCAATATTTCTATTCAATTTGAGTTTCTTTCAATATTTGATTCAAATGGTGTTGGGAAGCCAGACTCGACGCAACACCTGGTAGAAACACCTGTTTTTTGAACACCCCGATTTTTCTGATGATTGGCAGCACCGCATTTGACTTTTCGTCCACAAAATAAACTACAAATCACATTTCCAATCGGTCTGAGAGCCTATTTTTGATACCGGCAAGTTCCAATTGCATTCAAAAAAGGAGTATGGTAGAACCAATCACACCTTATGCTTGAATCCGGAGCAGCGTCGTCGTCCCTATGCACGAACCGAATTGGCTGCCACGTTGCTCTAAACAAAAAGCTCCACGTCACCAACATATGCGGAACACCCTTTAAACGAACCTGCTCCTGGACACCGTGGAGTCTTTGAATGCCAAACAGACTGTTCGGGTCGCGATCGTCCGCTGTAGCAACTGCGGGGGTTGAACGTTTCGGCGGCTGGTTCAACTTTGTTCGCAGAATGCTGACAGACTCGACCGCTCTTCCGTGCAGCTCTAGGCGTGCGTGCCGCTTGGAATTCCGAGTGTAACTAAATCCGGGGCCCTTCCGGGGCAAGTAAACAAACCACCTCTCATTCGCAGACGGCACCGCGTAATGTGCTGTCCAGACGGAGTGTAGAAATAGCCCGAATGTTCTTGAACGATCGTTAAGACACATGCTGTGGCTGCAGACGCACTATGTAGCCGCGCTCTCGGCCACTCTTTCCTATCCCGAGGACAGGGAGGACCAATGCGACGTCGGTTTGCGATAAGCGTCCACGCAGACGCCGCAGATGCCCCAGACGTCGTGTCGAGGACCGTCATCATCATCGGGTCCATCGCTCGTCCTATCAGGCCGACGGAACTCGAGCGTAATTTAACATGGTTTATCTCGGATTTCAACTCCTGAAGGCAAGTTTGGGGGAGGATTCAACAATTGAAAATCGCTCAAAATTTTCAGTGTGGTTTATGGATGAAAATAAAAATTCCTACACGCTCTGTGTGTGAGTGCCGTTTTCCTGCACCATCTTGACGGCGTCACGAATCCGACAACGACCCGATCAATCTCCATAAAGGGGGAGTAAGTGTGTGCCTCTCTGCATGCGGTGTCCGCCGATGGAAAAATCATGTGCAACAAATGAAGCGCGCGGCATGTGCTCGACATAACCGATCTGCGTGGCCCCGACGATTACACAGCGTCACAGACGCATGTTCTTGTAGCGGGGCCTGTTGGTATTGGTAGGACAAAAATAGCACAATCGCCTTCTCCCACGGGATTCAACGAGCATCGAAGAAAGCGGATAGCGATCTTCATCGAAAGATTTATTGCCACGGAAACGCTCAAAAGGCAAGATTAAATTTGTTGTCAAACAAGGCTAAATCGGTGACCGAAAGCCACTATTCAGCCCGTGTCTTTTGCACTATCGGCAAAATAATAGAAATTTGAAACCATTTCGCCCCAGAGGCAGCGGTTTTTGCCCTACTCTGGCTGACACCAAGCAATCCCAAGCGGCAAACTGTTGAATACCACACGCCAAGTAGATATAAAATCCAGCTGTTGCTGTGGCATCTGACCGTTAATGGAATGTGACCATCTCAATGGGATGGGACGCCTCCACACCCACGCGGCACAAGGAAGCTAATCCAATTTGCATATCGTTTCGTTAGAGCTTACGCCATCATCCGCCATGTGGTCAAGTGCAGCAAAACGACACCAAATTGTGTAAGCATTTTAAACTACGATCGCAGCTGGCTTGGAATACTTACATCAGCAATTTTGTATGCCACATACCGGGCCGTAAGAAGACACCATACCCGGCGATCGGCATTTCGAAATGTCCCATATGATGACAACGGCACCCTACCCTACTTACCTGAATGGAAACGAAACAGCTCCAGGGCCACCAAGATCCCACCACCCAATGGATGCGGCTGGTGTAAAAATTAAGGGACGAAACTCTTTACGGTAGTCACAAAACACTCTTTCGGCAGCTTCCGGCACAGATTGGCTGCTATTTATTTGTAAACAGCTTTTGACACACGCACCGTCGAGATGTCAACGGAGGGCCCAAAAGTGTGCTTGAAAAAAGCCCCCAATCTGAGTTGTGTTTATTTCCCCCAAAACAGAAGAGAATAGAATGGTTACAAAGGGTAAATAGCTTCTAGTAACTTTTAACTGACTCACGTGCTTTACAATCAAGTTTGTTTACCTAAAAATCCCCGTTTTCCGCGTTTGTTCCGCTAAAAATGGTCAGCATCAACAGCAGCTGTCAAACGGAAGTTTGACGCGCGCAGTTTGTTTACATTCGGGTCGCGCGTGTTTGGCGCGGTGCTAAAACTATCGAAAATAATGGAAACGGAACAACCAGGAACTTCTTCGTCGTGTGTAGAACCTAAAGCAGAAAGCCAAACAAATGCCGCCACTCCCGTGTGCTTGATCGTGCTGGGGATGGCCGGTTCCGGTAAGACGACGTTCGTTAAAAAGCTGGCCCAATATCGGCACGCAAACGATTCGCTGCCGTATCTCATCAACCTCGATCCTGCGTGTCGAGAAACGCCATACCCGGTGAACATAGGTAAGCGTTGTTTCAGCTCGCAGGCTGCGCATAATGCCGTGCTGTCCTTCACTTATTTGCATTCCACTTGCAGATGTTCGCGACACTGTAAAGTATAAGGAGGTAATGAAACGGTACAATCTCGGTCCCAACGGCGGCATCGTGACGGCCCTCAATCTGTTTTCCACCAAGTTTGGCAAAGTTATAGAGCTGATTGAAAAAGCGAAAGATAAGCACCGTTACTGTGTGATCGATACGCCCGGTCAGATTGAAGTGTTCACCTGGTCCGCCTCCGGCACAATCATCACCGAGGCGCTGGCCACCGCCTTCCCGACGGTCGTTGTGTACGTTATGGACATTGTGCGCTCAACGAGTCCCACCACGTTTATGTCGAACATGCTGTACGCGTGCTCGATTCTGTACAAGGCACGGCTACCGTTTGTGATTGTGATGAACAAAATCGACGTGCAGGACTGTGACTTTGCCGTGCAATGGATGCAGGACTTTGAAGCATTCCAGGACGCGCTCGAAAACGAAACGGCGTACGTGAGCAACCTGACACGCACCATGTCACTGACGTTGGACGAGTTCTACCATAACCTCAAGTCGTGTGGCGTTTCTTCACTGACCGGTATCGGTTTCGAACGCTTCTTTCAGCTGGTGGACGAAGCGGTGAAGGAATACGAAAGGTAGACCAACGGATGTGCTTCCGAATTAACCCGTTGTGCTTCATTTTCCTGACCGTTCTTACCAATTCGATTCTAGTGACTACAAGCAGGAATACGAAAAGCTTAGGCGAGAAAAGGAAGAATCCAACAAGCGCGTGGCGGAGGAACAGTTAGCAGAAGCGGCTCGTGAAGACATGGGAGCAGAAGTACAGCTTGGCAACGAGAGCATTGTGACCACGGAGCGTAACGATCGAATCTATCTGAAACACCCAGCCAACGAGAGTTCCGATGACGACGAAGGGGAAGAAAATGATGCAGCGGCCGTTGCGCCAGGTAATTCTTGTGACTCTTAATCATT
>NW_026455354.1:0-4394 GCF_943734635.1 Anopheles cruzii | reverse complement strand
TCGCGCATCTGTTCGCTCTCCTCCGGGTGCAGAAAATCGGTAAACTCTTCCCGCGTCAGCTGATCGTCACCGTCCCGGTCCGCGATGCTCCAGCGGCGCCGATCGCGCTTCATCATCGCGCGATACGAGAAGTGCTCATCGGCCGGATGACCGTCGCCTTCGCGCGACGCCAGCTCGTCCAGAAAGCCGTACACGTTCTGCCGGTACACGTCCCAGTGCACCTTCTCCGTGTTGTTTGGGTTGTGCGTTTTCCACTGCCGGTTGACGTCATCGTCGATGTAGCGCCGCTGCGTGTACTGAATCCACGACTTGAGCTCGGACAGATTAACGAACCCGTCTTTGTCGCCATCTATTTTATCTACGATGAGTCTGGCGGTGTGCGAAAGCGTCGAATCATTGCGACCAATTAGTGTCAAATCCATTAGATGGGCACCAGCGCGCAAAGTGTCAGTGCGCCAAGTGTGAACCGGTCACTCCCTGACTTACCCCAAGCGACGTCTGCTTTCCTCCGCCTCGAGCTGATCGAACGTTTTGGCGTCCTCCCCCAGGAACGCCTCGTGATCGTACTGCTTGTTGTGCTCGTCGTTCTGATAGTGCTGCGCGTGGCTGAGTGGATCGTGGTCCAGGACGCGCTTCTCGTCCGGCTTCGGGATGGCGGACACGGCGTAGCTGGACAGCAAGCAGATGCTCGCCGCGTAAATGAAGATCATTTTTTCTAGCCCCGCACCTTACTAGCTGAATAAAGCTCCGATCGATCGATACTATGGGATACAAACAAAACATTCATTAAATGTGGTTCTTTCAATATTTCTATTCAATTTGAGTTTCTTTCAATATTTGATTCAAATGGTGTTGGGAAGCCAGACTCGACGCAACACCTGGTAGAAACACCTGTTTTTTGAACACCCCGATTTTTCTGATGATTGGCAGCACCGCATTTGACTTTTCGTCCACAAAATAAACTACAAATCACATTTCCAATCGGTCTGAGAGCCTATTTTTGATACCGGCAAGTTCCAATTGCATTCAAAAAAGGAGTATGGTAGAACCAATCACACCTTATGCTTGAATCCGGAGCAGCGTCGTCGTCCCTATGCACGAACCGAATTGGCTGCCACGTTGCTCTAAACAAAAAGCTCCACGTCACCAACATATGCGGAACACCCTTTAAACGAACCTGCTCCTGGACACCGTGGAGTCTTTGAATGCCAAACAGACTGTTCGGGTCGCGATCGTCCGCTGTAGCAACTGCGGGGGTTGAACGTTTCGGCGGCTGGTTCAACTTTGTTCGCAGAATGCTGACAGACTCGACCGCTCTTCCGTGCAGCTCTAGGCGTGCGTGCCGCTTGGAATTCCGAGTGTAACTAAATCCGGGGCCCTTCCGGGGCAAGTAAACAAACCACCTCTCATTCGCAGACGGCACCGCGTAATGTGCTGTCCAGACGGAGTGTAGAAATAGCCCGAATGTTCTTGAACGATCGTTAAGACACATGCTGTGGCTGCAGACGCACTATGTAGCCGCGCTCTCGGCCACTCTTTCCTATCCCGAGGACAGGGAGGACCAATGCGACGTCGGTTTGCGATAAGCGTCCACGCAGACGCCGCAGATGCCCCAGACGTCGTGTCGAGGACCGTCATCATCATCGGGTCCATCGCTCGTCCTATCAGGCCGACGGAACTCGAGCGTAATTTAACATGGTTTATCTCGGATTTCAACTCCTGAAGGCAAGTTTGGGGGAGGATTCAACAATTGAAAATCGCTCAAAATTTTCAGTGTGGTTTATGGATGAAAATAAAAATTCCTACACGCTCTGTGTGTGAGTGCCGTTTTCCTGCACCATCTTGACGGCGTCACGAATCCGACAACGACCCGATCAATCTCCATAAAGGGGGAGTAAGTGTGTGCCTCTCTGCATGCGGTGTCCGCCGATGGAAAAATCATGTGCAACAAATGAAGCGCGCGGCATGTGCTCGACATAACCGATCTGCGTGGCCCCGACGATTACACAGCGTCACAGACGCATGTTCTTGTAGCGGGGCCTGTTGGTATTGGTAGGACAAAAATAGCACAATCGCCTTCTCCCACGGGATTCAACGAGCATCGAAGAAAGCGGATAGCGATCTTCATCGAAAGATTTATTGCCACGGAAACGCTCAAAAGGCAAGATTAAATTTGTTGTCAAACAAGGCTAAATCGGTGACCGAAAGCCACTATTCAGCCCGTGTCTTTTGCACTATCGGCAAAATAATAGAAATTTGAAACCATTTCGCCCCAGAGGCAGCGGTTTTTGCCCTACTCTGGCTGACACCAAGCAATCCCAAGCGGCAAACTGTTGAATACCACACGCCAAGTAGATATAAAATCCAGCTGTTGCTGTGGCATCTGACCGTTAATGGAATGTGACCATCTCAATGGGATGGGACGCCTCCACACCCACGCGGCACAAGGAAGCTAATCCAATTTGCATATCGTTTCGTTAGAGCTTACGCCATCATCCGCCATGTGGTCAAGTGCAGCAAAACGACACCAAATTGTGTAAGCATTTTAAACTACGATCGCAGCTGGCTTGGAATACTTACATCAGCAATTTTGTATGCCACATACCGGGCCGTAAGAAGACACCATACCCGGCGATCGGCATTTCGAAATGTCCCATATGATGACAACGGCACCCTACCCTACTTACCTGAATGGAAACGAAACAGCTCCAGGGCCACCAAGATCCCACCACCCAATGGATGCGGCTGGTGTAAAAATTAAGGGACGAAACTCTTTACGGTAGTCACAAAACACTCTTTCGGCAGCTTCCGGCACAGATTGGCTGCTATTTATTTGTAAACAGCTTTTGACACACGCACCGTCGAGATGTCAACGGAGGGCCCAAAAGTGTGCTTGAAAAAAGCCCCCAATCTGAGTTGTGTTTATTTCCCCCAAAACAGAAGAGAATAGAATGGTTACAAAGGGTAAATAGCTTCTAGTAACTTTTAACTGACTCACGTGCTTTACAATCAAGTTTGTTTACCTAAAAATCCCCGTTTTCCGCGTTTGTTCCGCTAAAAATGGTCAGCATCAACAGCAGCTGTCAAACGGAAGTTTGACGCGCGCAGTTTGTTTACATTCGGGTCGCGCGTGTTTGGCGCGGTGCTAAAACTATCGAAAATAATGGAAACGGAACAACCAGGAACTTCTTCGTCGTGTGTAGAACCTAAAGCAGAAAGCCAAACAAATGCCGCCACTCCCGTGTGCTTGATCGTGCTGGGGATGGCCGGTTCCGGTAAGACGACGTTCGTTAAAAAGCTGGCCCAATATCGGCACGCAAACGATTCGCTGCCGTATCTCATCAACCTCGATCCTGCGTGTCGAGAAACGCCATACCCGGTGAACATAGGTAAGCGTTGTTTCAGCTCGCAGGCTGCGCATAATGCCGTGCTGTCCTTCACTTATTTGCATTCCACTTGCAGATGTTCGCGACACTGTAAAGTATAAGGAGGTAATGAAACGGTACAATCTCGGTCCCAACGGCGGCATCGTGACGGCCCTCAATCTGTTTTCCACCAAGTTTGGCAAAGTTATAGAGCTGATTGAAAAAGCGAAAGATAAGCACCGTTACTGTGTGATCGATACGCCCGGTCAGATTGAAGTGTTCACCTGGTCCGCCTCCGGCACAATCATCACCGAGGCGCTGGCCACCGCCTTCCCGACGGTCGTTGTGTACGTTATGGACATTGTGCGCTCAACGAGTCCCACCACGTTTATGTCGAACATGCTGTACGCGTGCTCGATTCTGTACAAGGCACGGCTACCGTTTGTGATTGTGATGAACAAAATCGACGTGCAGGACTGTGACTTTGCCGTGCAATGGATGCAGGACTTTGAAGCATTCCAGGACGCGCTCGAAAACGAAACGGCGTACGTGAGCAACCTGACACGCACCATGTCACTGACGTTGGACGAGTTCTACCATAACCTCAAGTCGTGTGGCGTTTCTTCACTGACCGGTATCGGTTTCGAACGCTTCTTTCAGCTGGTGGACGAAGCGGTGAAGGAATACGAAAGGTAGACCAACGGATGTGCTTCCGAATTAACCCGTTGTGCTTCATTTTCCTGACCGTTCTTACCAATTCGATTCTAGTGACTACAAGCAGGAATACGAAAAGCTTAGGCGAGAAAAGGAAGAATCCAACAAGCGCGTGGCGGAGGAACAGTTAGCAGAAGCGGCTCGTGAAGACATGGGAGCAGAAGTACAGCTTGGCAACGAGAGCATTGTGACCACGGAGCGTAACGATCGAATCTATCTGAAACACCCAGCCAACGAGAGTTCCGATGACGACGAAGGGGAAGAAAATGATGCAGCGGCCGTTGCGCCAGGTAATTCTTGTGACTCTTAATCATT
>NW_026455353.1:0-4394 GCF_943734635.1 Anopheles cruzii | reverse complement strand
AGGCCAGTCGCATTTTGGTCGCTTGCCGCCATCATCGTCGTCGTCGTCGTCGTTGGCGTTCATTAGAATAATTGAACCAGCGTTAAATTCTGGAGAAGAAATTAATTAATCATCAGCAAAATTACCATCGCACCGCCAATGAGCTGCACAACCCACACGACCACAACACACACACACACACGGCAGTGACCGATGCCCCTAACGAGTCTAATGGTTCAATCATGAAGCTCCAGTCGACGACACACAGCTGCATGCTACGAAACCGGAATGGCCGGCTGTGATGAGCAAGAAGCCCCTAAAGCCCAACCCCACACGCTTCGATTCCACCAAGATTGCGTTATTTGAATGAACGACGAACCAGTCGGAAGAGGGTGTTGAAAAGTTGGCAAACTCACCACTCGCTTGGTTACGATGTTGGCCCACACAGGATGCAACGATCTGCAAAAAAACAAATAAAAGTCTTATTTTATTCAACGATGGAACACCGTGGTCAAAACTGTGACGCATTTAATTATAACCATCAGTTTTCTTAGCTTAACGTTAGATACGATAAGAAACGATGTGCTTAACAAATAAATGCGCCCTTTTTATTTATTTATTTATTTATTTATTTATTTTATTTATAAATGCGCCCTTTCTACGCTAATTTATGAGCTTGTCTCACACGTTCTTTCTACTTATGCACTGTAAAATGCACAAATCCTTAAACAAACGCGAGACTAAAAAAGTATTGAATTTGCAACGAAACAAAGTTTAATTTAACAAACCCCAAAAGTTTTATGAAATAAGAGGATGACACATTTATTTTCGTCAATCAAAAATCAATCAAAAACATCGACTAAGTCGCGTAAATATTATTTCTCCTTTTTTTTTGGGATCATTGATATGCATGGAAAATGTTAACCACATTTTTTACATTTTTAAAAGATCTAAATTACTCTGACTCGGTCCTGGTTGAAAGGTAGAATAACGCCACGTCTTTATTGGTTAGCTAAAAAAAATCCGGATGGCGGAAAGCCATAGTTCATAGCTTTATCAATACGGGAGATTGGTTCACAATTTGAAACTATCATTGAGCATCTGAAAAGCGCTATTCCAACAGAAGATAAACACATATTTTCATTTATTTAGATTTTTTAGATGATGAACTTTATTTCACCAGCCACTGTAGTTAATCAGACTCATAAAAAGGTTTTAAGGAAGAAAAAAAGGAAAAAAGAGACATCAATAGCACAGCAAAGGATGTGGCCTCGTCCTTAGATTATCTGTCTACGCTGCACGGATTCATTAAGCTGAAAGCAAACTCTTGAGTTGCTGTCAATGCGACTCCGCCCGTTCTATCATGGTAACAGCCATAATAGTAGTAATACCACAGTAAAGGAACACGGACTGAGTTCAATCAATTCTTTCAACTTAATAGCAATCGTCTACCCGGCTACATCTACACGGGTGCAGATTTTGTTCTGTCTTCGGTTTGCAATGTAACGACTGTAACGCAAAATTTAATAAGTCCTTAATAAGTCCGTCATAGGTCCTTTAGATCCAGGTTCAACCTTCAACGTGTCCTTCAATCAAAGTTATTGTTTTTGCTAAATAATGTTTACATAAACAATCCACTTTTCAGCATCAATCTTCTTGGAAATCATTTTAATTCGATTCGATCATTTTCCTGTTTTATTTTGTTATATCACAGCATTATGGTATTAGAGTGCTTCCTACTTGCGTATAAAATAAATTAATTAGTAACATTTTTCATAACTGATTCATTTAAAAAACGAGGTTACGATACACAATTGTTATACCGACCTTACACTTGTTTAAAGATAATTATAGATAACAATAGACTAAACAACGATAGTCCAAACTTTTAGGAGCCATCTAGTAGACCGTTTCGTAGGGAAATGAGCAAACCTTCCAAAGAGCTGAACGTGCTTCGACCGATAACTGGCCTTTGTGGATCGCTTTAAGAAAAAGGGGTCAAAGATGCGCGGTAAAGTTCGAAAAGCTGAAAATTCCAACGAAACTCGGCAAACAGTGACAGGGAAGTGTTCCGAGGATCGAACCGTCGCTGCGCAGTTCAGTGTCACATTCGCCATCACCACCAACCACCCGCGAATAAGAAAGGCTATGGAACCTTTCGAACGAATCGGATATCGGCGTGACTTTCCTCAGAAGGTAATCTACGCATGTAAATGCCTAGATCCTGGGTGAGTCCGTGTGACCTGGTTCGATTTCAGTGTCCTTGTCTGCATGCCCCTCCTGTGATCGGCTCCACGTTTCCATCTTCCACCGCAAACGGTTCCCAGGTCCCGTCTAGTGGGACCCAACTAACCACAACTTCTATTAACGTGTGTGCAATTTACCCTCTTCGACCTAATCATTGTGTGGCAATGCAATGCTCACGAACACCAAGTGGACCCACACACACACAGTGAGAAGGACCTTTGGGGGCATACAAAGCGCATACATAAGCACGATTTCTCCTGCTTCGATGAACTTTTATATTACACGAAATTAGTTTTAATCATGAACCAAGGTTCCCACAAGGATTCGTCGATTTAACCCTGCGCAACCGCAAGACCGTGCTTTCGTCGAACCACCGGTGACCTTATGTTGCATTCGACAGCACATGGGGGACCTACTTTCAAACAGTATACTCGATGCTGCCAGAGCTGTGCATCAATGCATTTTTCCAATTCCCAGAGAAACGAGTCACACGACTACTGCATTCCCTTAACAATTGCAAACTATAACCTGACTTATTCTGCTCATATTGCTCATGTAATGCTTCGCAACAATATAAGTTCACCTAGCATAAGAGATTTCCTTTTATTGTCATAACACATCGTTCAAAAAGTTCTCGGGACTAACTATGAAAACAACATTTTATCGGCAAAATTCTTTATTATTCATCAACATAATCTCCTTAAAGTGTAATAAAATCATTCCACACTTCTCTAACTTTTCAATTCCATGTTTGTAGCATGATTTGTCTTTTGACTCAAAATGACCCTCAGTAGCAGCGATCACCTCCTTATTTGAGACATATCTTTTGCCCTGGAGCATCTTTTTGAGATCCGTAAAGAGCCAGTAGTCGCTGGGGGCCAGATCTGGCGAGTACGGAGGATGAGGAACAGTTGAAGGCCTAATTCGTTGAATTTGGTCATCGTTTTGATTGAATTGTGCCATGGTGGATTTTGTTCCATTGTGAGCAAACGCGGCACCCATGTGGGAAAACCCTTTTTCATAGCCAATTTTTGATGGAAAATAGTAAATGCACTACCAGTTGATTGTTCATCATCTTAGCTATCTCGTGCACTTTCATTTTGCGGTCACCCATCACGATTTTCAATACTTGCTTGATGTTTTCGGGAGTTACTGCCTCATTTGGCCGACCCGAACGTTCCGCATCATTTGTATCAGCACGACCGCATAGAAGTCAGCATACCACCGACAAATGGTTGGTTTCGACGGAGTAGAGTCCGGATAACGTTTTTCAAGCCATTGCTGAGCTTGAACAGTGTTTTTCCCCATAAGAAAACAATGTTTTATCAACACACGAAACTCGCTTTGGTCCATTTTTTCAGGGTTGCAAAAGTAGCGTCACTTTAACCACTATAGCTTTCTTGGCTATATACATCAAATTTTGACACACCTCATCTGAAGGTTGGTACTTCCGAACCCTGGTATATGAATTGCATTATTAGCGCCATCTCTATGGTAGTCCCGGGACTTTTTGAACGGTGTGATACGTCATCGTCATCGTCATATCGTCATAACCAAACCTTTTAAACATAAAACAACGACTAACGAAAATAACCAATAACTATAAGATTTTGACGTATAATCATTCTCCAAAACTTGTTTGTTTGTTAAATATTTCCAGATGACGATGCGTTTGCTTTTCAGGAAAAAAACAACTCAAGCTAAGTCCGTCTGTTGCTCTATCGATTGGCTGCATCGTCACACGGTCAATCAACAGACACACAGTTAAGTTAATTGGTTGTATTATTTATCAAAAAGTTCAGTGAACCTCATAACATTAATTGTTGATGTTAATGTTGAACCAAACCTTAAAGAGTATTCAATCCATTGGCACAAAAAAAGAAATTGTCAAATTTTTGTTCGAACGAAGTAGATTGTCGATCAAGACCTAGACAAAGGAGGAAAGAAACTTTACGTAATCTTGCCGTCGTTGTATGATTTCTCCGAATCGACTGCCCTCGTGGTTAATGCGCTACATAAATAGCCCGAACACTGCTGTCGGTTTTGCACGACCGTCACCGTTTAACGGCCAAGGTTCATACATGACACGTACCTTCTTTAATGTTTTCAATCAGACTGTAAAAAAGTCAGGTAGATCTCCCGGTATTAGCATATAAAGTAGTAGCTTC
>NW_026455352.1:0-4394 GCF_943734635.1 Anopheles cruzii | reverse complement strand
GCTGCTTCACGCGAGACGCGAATGTGCGCGAATTTAGCGCGCGCGCGGCGCGTCCGCGGACAAACATCACGGACAGAGAGCGAGGACAGTGCCCGGAGTCCCGGTTGTTTTGTTTTTCGTTCTTCTCGTCGACACCTCGTGAAGAGAGGGAATCGGCCCTTGTTTTTTCGCGGTCCTCTATTGACGAATGTTGAACGGTTTTCTTGTTTATTTCAATATTCCCCACACGACTGTCTTACGAGTGGGGACGCGTTTTTCAATGTCGGCTGTGTTTTGCTTTTCAAGTTTGCCCGCTTCACTTTTCTGTTTCGATTTTTTACTTTATTTTGTGCAGTGCTTGTGGGTTTCTTAGGTTTTGATTTTTTGTTCGAGTTTCGTTTACTCCAGGCCAGGCCCAATATTTGTTGACACGCTTGTAACGATGGCGCGGCGTGGTGCGCGATGCGTCACCTTCCTCATGGTCACATGGCGTGTGCATTTTTTCGTATTTTATTTTTGCTCGCCCGAGAGGGGGTCCCGCGGAATCGAAAACAGCTGAATCGGTGGTAGCAGCATGTTGTCTGTCTGGTGTGTGGAGCCGAGTTCCAGAAGTGTGTGCTGGTGAATCCCTTGCCCGGTGGCAAATTGGGGGGAGGAAACTCAAGAATTTTCGAACCGTGTACTGCTGGTGGGGGGAAAATGATTTCATTTCCAAGACCGAGACCGCGCCCCAAGAGTGACGGTTCCGCAGTTCCCTCCTTTCGGGAAATAATTTAGAACGGCAAGAAGCAGCGGCCTCGATGAGTCAATCGGGCCGGGGCTGCTGCTATAGGCCAGGGCCACCAGGCCGCTCCGGGGCTGCAGGGGGCATCGAAGAATCGGAGGCGTCATCGCGTGCCGGTTGCACCTTTTTCCCCAATATATCACGTTATATTGTGTGTGATGCACTCCGTGGAACGGGCTGACTGGCTGACTGACTGTTAGTTAATATCCGATGTGGAGTAGAGAACGCGTAGCCGCTAGGCACGGTAACGAATGGCAGAAAAGTTGAAGGACCTCCTTGAAGAGAGAGGTCTAGGTATCCACACAAACAGCAGGCTGTCAGAAGTTGGTAAGGTGTTTTGGGGGTTCTCCTAATAGCGCGAGGAGCAAGTCTGTTTTTCTTGACAGCCGTAGCCGCGAACCATGCGAGGGGCATCACACACGCACACATCGCTAGGAGAACCGTTGGTTGATTTTAAAAATATCGTGATGTAAAACGGGTTGTGCCCGCCAACCAACCCCAGACCTGCTGCGCGTCGTCGTCGTCGCGCCTTACACAAACCCGGTTCTCTCGGGACGGGGCGAGATTGAGAAGAGAAAGTTTGCCGCAAGCAGCGCGCCGGGCCCTTTGTGTGTGTGTGCGTGTTGGAGTAGGACAGGTCAGGCGTCGAGGGAAACGCAAGACGCGCGGACGCACAACCCAAAAACGGGTTTCGGACTGACCGAGTCGTTGAAGTTGTTTGATATGGTGTGGTGTGGTGTAAGAGAAAACGGGAGTGATCTTTAAATAATGACGTGACAGAGAGAAAGGCAGACCTGAGTGAGAGAGAGTGAGCGAGAAATATAAGAATTGAAGGTACGATCATCTATCCACAACACCACCACACGACCCAAGATGATGATTTAAGCGCTGATGAAGAAGAAAAGGCCGATAGAGCGCGCGCGCCCGCGGTTCGAAGTCCAGTCCCCGAGTCCGGTCACAAGAGATTTCGGGGGAAGATAAATAAAATTGGCGCAAGTCCTCGCGGCGCTGGTCTATGAGCGCCGCCGTCGACCGCGAAGGTAGGAGCGAAGCGAGACCCGGAGAGCGAGAGGCTTTAAATCTTCATCGGACTTCGTGATGAAGACGCACACAGCGCAACCTCTAAGGTGAAGACGGCGCGTGCGACGAAGAAGAAGCAGTCTGTTGCGTAGGCAGGCAGAGCCAGTCTTCGTCGTCGTCGTCGACTGGATCCGCTTCTTCACTGTTACGTCTCTGTTTTTCTTCTCGTTCCCCCCGGTCACTTCTTCTTGTCGTCCGGGGTTATGTGTCAAACTGTCAGATAGAGAACAACAGCGAAAACCGGTCGTCGGCGGTGGTGGTGGCGGTGGTGTGGTCCGTTGTCCGTTGTCCGTACTCTCCAAAATCTTCTTTTTGGATTCGGCCGCGACTTGACTGCGGCGCGGACGCGATAAACCCATCAAAAGCCCACGGGAAAAAAGGATCTAGCTGAAGCTTCTCCAGGCGCGCCCTGTGGAGATTGGTGTGAAGGGTAGTGATGGAGGTGTAGGGAGACAAATGGACTTTTCGGCACCGCGCGACACAAGGGACATTCTCAGAGACAGTGTCTCCGTTCTGCTCCGGTGGGTCATTAAAATGGAATAAATTCAAATTCAAACACCGCCATTTGTACACGCGCGCGCCGCGTCTGGTCAGTTTTGGACCCGGGTCCTGGGGTAATCTGTTTTTCCTGGTCTACCGCTCCTACACTGAGAGAGCCAGGCATCCTTTTGGGAAGCGAGAGAGAGAGACAGGGATCGATCTAGGGCCAACTTTTCGATTGCCTGGGCGATTGTCTGCCCTAAGTAGGATACCTGAACGAGGAGGCACTCCTCAAAATAGATCGCTTTCGTTTATTGAACACCAATTAGCCTGTGGCCGAAGAATGTGTTATTGTTCGACGATTTAATCCCCCCGCTCGCTGGGCTCTGTTTTTACAACACACAAGTCACGACAAAGTGGAAGGTTGTAAAAAAATTAGATCCGACTCGCCGAGGGTCTCGTTTTTGGGCCGCACCCAGGACTCTGGTCGGTCTGCGCTTCCGACACTCTCACAGGCGGCTTCACACTAATTAGGCTAATAGACGGACGCGGGCGGCGGCCTTATGGCGCGGTGGTCAACCCGAAAGGGCAGGGTAAAATATAATAATAATGCCAAGAGGATCCCTCATCCGCGTCCGTCTCTCTAGGCCTAGGGAGCGAGGAGAAGAAGTCCTGGCTCTCGCGTGCACACACCGCGCCGGTCATTAACCCACGCCGGCCGGCGGTAATGAGACGCGACGGATTTGGTAATTAGCTTTGTTTTAACGCATCCTCGCTGGACCCACCGCTCGCCTCTCTTTTGGTGCGTTGTCTGTCCCTCAGGATAGAGTTTTGGACACTTGAACGCAGAACCGAACAGCGGCAGGGGTGGTAGGTGTGGTCGCCGCACCCTTCGTCAGCGAAAGAGAAAGTCCTCGTTGGACGCGCTGCGTTCGGCAATATTTATGTTATCGTCCCTGAAGTTATCGAAGACGCGTGCGGGGACCTCTCCTCCAGGAGCAATGGGACGGGCGTAAACGAGATAGAGAGAAGCTAATTATTTCCATTATGCAAATTTGGCTATGGATCCCCGGGAAATTTGTGGATTAATAAATGCGCAAGCTTGGCTCTGTGTGTGTGTGTCCTGTTGATGTTAGCATTATTTCACCATAATCCAGCAGGACCTGCAGCGCTGTGCGTAGAGCACAGGGCCTAATGACGTGCTTCGAGCGAAGCGCACCATCTGCTGGAAGAAGTCAATGCCTTCCCTCAGATAGCGCGTCGCTCGTCAACATGGAGAACAACGGCATAACGAGCCGTAAGTCTAGGTCAATCCCAAAATAGTACAGTGGATGAGGTCTCTGCCGATGAGGTTGACGTAGGACCACTGGCGACGGCAGCGGCGTTGCCGATCGTATCTTACTCATATCTTATCTAGTTTCATCGATAACTAGTAATGCGTGCCTTGCGAGCGGCGGCCTGACCTTCAATAGAACACGACCAATCGTTGGTTGTAGTGGTGTAGTAGTGGTTCCGGCCGCCGACACGACGGAACCGGTGCTGTGGTCAGTTACTAGCTGTCCAGAGAAGTAGTTACAGCTTCAATAGTGTTGAATCATAGTTCAATAGTGATTCATCCGGCCACTTCCACGTAAATTGAATCATCACTTAGGCGCGTAAACGACTCTCCATAGGTGTCAAGGCGAGAGAGATCTGAGCGGGTGCGCGCGCGCGCTCAAGTAAGTCAATTAACTTACCTGAACCCGCCGCCGCCTGTGACTAATGGACCGTAACTCATCCGCAGATTCCGCAGTGTGCGGAGTGGGTAGACCCCCGATCCTTCTTCGGTCATCTAGACCCAACTCAAAACTTCTGATCGATTAGGAACTTTTTCGAGATATCCGAAAAAAAATCTTTGCTCAACACACCGCCCCGGCCGTGCACATCCGGCAGAAGAGGGACCACCACTCTTGTGAGGACGTGGATAGGAGTCGCGATTGAGGCGATGAATTTTCGGGGACAACTGTTTTATTTTCCTATCCCGCCGGCCGGTCGAAAAAGTTGCAAATTATTCAACGGTGACTCCCCAGGT
>NW_026455351.1:0-4395 GCF_943734635.1 Anopheles cruzii | reverse complement strand
CTCTTTCCCTGAACTGGTTTCGATTCAGGTAGGATTGAAATATCATCTTCAAACAATTTACCAATATGGGAGTCCCGGAATGGCGCACATATGGCGTTTTTCTCTTTCTCTTCGTTTTCTGATAACACTGGCAAAGGGGGAAATGAAGCAGCGCCAGAAACGGTGAAACTATTTCCGGTATGTCACACACGCTGTCAGTCGCGAGTAATTCGCTGTGCAACGAATAATACAACCATTTTAATTAAGCTACCGCCAATGTCCTTAGGCATTCGACGGGCTTATGGCGGTTAATGCTTGGTGAAGAAGTTTTTACTTCGTGGTAGCAATTATTTTATTTGAATTCGTGGGGCTCCCCTAGCTTCAGACATGTTAAACTTTGTTCAGCTATATTCACGTATCTTTTGTTGTCCATTGCATTAAAACCCACGTAGAGAATTATATTAGTTACCTTTCTATTAGTATCCACTCGTTATGCTTTGTGTGTTGAACTATTACTATTCATTCTTGAACCGTATTATTGTTTCCTTGGGCTACTGTTCCAAGCTTTTCCCTTTTATCAGATCTATCGTCGTTTATGAAAAACAAAAAGATTGTTTATTTACTTTCGATTTAATTAAACGCTTTTGTTGTGTTTCAAATGGTACGAGCATATTAAGTACTTAGAACGAGAAAATGGGAACTGTTATGGCCCCAACGTAAGCTCAAACATTTATGGTAAAAGCATGGTAAGAAAGTAGGTAAAAGTAAAATCCTTCCGAGCCTGTTTGGAGGGCGCCGGCGACAACAGATTGAAATCAACATCATCAGCTTTATGTGCCCGGAGCCGTGCCGCGAGGCTAAAGAATGTGCATAAAATAATGCTTAAAATATTCATAAAAAATCATTACACTTCAAGGTTAATGATTCCCACCCACCAAGCTCCCGGGGCCGACGGATCCGTTCCCATAATCACGTTATCGAAATAAGCTATCGATGCGTGCAACTAGACTATTAGGAAGCTTATAGAAAAATTGTTTCTTCCTCTCCGCGAGGGGCGGACCGGACGCCACCGCCCAACAGGCGGAGAAGTTTTGTAACTTCCGATGAACATAAACTTTTACCACTTAATCTGTTTTCGCTCCCCGAAGGAACCACTCGTACGCGATCGTCTCCAACGGAGCGCTGTTCCGGGCGCTCGCCCTCTGCTGCCACACCATTCCGGCCGGGCTGGCCGATCTCTTCCGGCGTGCCTGCGGTCGACGGCCAGTGTAAGTACGCGCGCGATCCGCCCACGATGATGATGTTCGCCCTAAGCCCTCAAACAACGCACACCATTTTGCAGCTTCGGCAAGATGGTCTCGAAGACGGCACGATTCCTGGAAACGATGTCCTACTTCGGGCTCCGCGAATGGCAGGCCGCCAACGACAACGTCGTTCGCCTGCGAACGCTGCTCGGCCACGGCGAGGCGCAGCTCCTAGAGTTTGACCTCGCCGCGGTCGACTGGGACGAGTACTTTCGGACGTACATCCCGGGCATCCGACGCTACGTCCTCGGCGAGCCGCACGATGGCTGCCGCTGGAGTGGCCGCTGGAATCGAAGGTACTCTCGAATGTGGTACACCGTGGCCCACTCGGATATTCTTCCTTTTGCCGCTTCCTCTTCTTCTTCCGCTTTCAGGATACACTTCTGGTGTCAATTATTGTACAAAGCCCTCTGGATCTACGTTTGCCTGCGGTTCGCCCGACGGGTGCGCCGTACGTACGTGGTGCGTAATTTATTTTCGATCCTGATTTCCCAGGGACACGTGGCGTGATCCAGACGACCGGCGACGAGATGAGCAAAAGCAATCCATCGTTTATGATTGCAAACAGAAAACCGATGCCATTCGCCATCGATGCTAAATCCGCAGCGCCGTTGGGTGTTGTGAAGTGGTTTGACAAGCGGAACCACAAGACCGGAAAGAAATTGAAGAAATTTTTGATAGATTCGTTTGACGATGACGATGCGGAACAAATCAGCTGACGGAATACACGTACCATCAAGAAAGAGAAATCCTTAAAACGCCTAATAGTGCAGCATTCTGATAATTTATTAAAAGACCCGACCGGCCGACATGGGAGGGTGTAAAATTTCGGTTTTGTAGAAAATAAAACATTTACTCTTGGGTGCGTAAGTACCTCTTCTCGGAACGTCGGGACGACCTTTGGGTGGAAGAAAATTACGGAAATCGAGGTATGTCTGTGGTTGATTTTAGAGAATTTCATCACACTCAATCTGGGAACTTCTCCGATGTTGCGAATGATGTTCGATTGCGCTTTGAAGTTCGGCCGTGTAAAAAAATAAAACTCCATCCGTCCGTGTCCGTGAACTTTGGGCTGACAACCAGAATTCGATACAGGTGGCAGTCACGATAGTCACGTCTCCTTTTAAGGTCTGTCAATTTCTTCTCTAAAGATGAAGACATCAATTTAAGGAAAACTTTGTATAAATTTCATTACACATCAAGTTATATCCTCAAGGATAGCTAGCGTTTACTCTGCGAAAATAAAGATGGTTTAAGAACTAGCCGTAATGGCTCCATAGGGTGAAACCATGGTACTTTGAAAATCTTAGAAACAGAAACAACACAATTCTTTATTCCTTTTGAATCCATTTAATTTGTTAATTTTATGTATTGGGTAAAAAGTGAAAGTAATTTATTTGTGACTGTGGTATCGATGATTTGCTTTTCGATCGATGAGACGCTTTTGTAAGAGCTTAAAAGTTTGGATTTTTTAAACTAAAAGTTAGTTACCAGTGTAGTATTAGCAGTGTCCTAAGTCCCAAAAGTCCAGTCCGGTTTTGCAATCGGTCCATCGTGTTCAGGAGAAATGAATTACAATTTAATTGACACGTGCGTCGTTAGTTAAGTCCTGTCAAAATGTATAAAAATGTGAAATGTTCAATCTTCGTCCGTAAACAGCTTT
The DNA here is from genome assembly GCF_943734635.1 of Anopheles cruzii. Lineage (NCBI taxonomy): Eukaryota > Metazoa > Arthropoda > Insecta > Diptera > Culicidae > Anopheles > Anopheles cruzii. The sequence continues at coordinate 1,449 of NW_026455351.1, read as the reverse complement.
AGCACTGTTTGTGAAAAAGTTTCCCCTATTAAACAGTACGAGACGATATAAAAATAATACCTGTTAACGTTCAGTGTCCGTTAATGGGACCCAATCAAACCCATGAGCAGAGTCTGCTTTGCGATAGAAATCTGAATATTGAGAAACTCAATTGTCCTGTTTTGCTAACAAAACTGATTATCCCATCGAGGGCACAACTGAGACCATAGCACTCGACATATTCTTGTCTAAAATAGTTAGACACGTATCCGAGGGGCATTTGAGTAGCATGCTGTAAACGGCTTTTTTGCAGACAAATATTATCTGCAACTACGCCTCGAATCCCACTAAAAGAAAGCGTTTAGTCAGCTGAACCGGAAAGATGGGCAAGTATTCGGCGTCAACCACATGTGATTAATTGTACCGCTTTCATCGATCTGTCAAAAACAGTGCAAATTGGGGCTACTTTATCTCTCTCTCCCTTTATGGACGTGCGCAATGGTCCATAATTCTCCGGTCTGCGTCCGTAATTGATAAAGCGATAGTGTTTCTTAAAACCGACATGTCGAAGCCACATGCTCTTCGTTATAGAGTTTGAGTTGTTCTGCTTAAATGAACACAAGCTACTCAAAATTATCCATTTTTTTTTTGGTGTGTTACTTATCAACGAGCGAGCAAGTTACGCATTTCATCCATTAATGATACTCATTTTCTTCCAAATTTAACCTAGGTTTACTTGACTTTTACATACCTAGTCTGATTTTACTGCTCTTTAGAACATACAGTGTCAGTAGGGGCATATTACATGGCAATATAGTAACAAATTAAAAAAAATCATTAGAAGTCTCAACAGCTTACCGTAGGTACTTATTCCATGTTTCGGATTACAAAAAGACAGACATAATCAAACAATGCTTTTGGTATTGTAATGTTATTAAATAAGATTATAATAATAACGAGATATAACTCTATCATTGCAACACAAAATGATAGAGTGATCAGAAACGTCCATCACATTTCAGGTCCATAAAACGGCACCTGCAGTTTTGCACCCTTTAGTGTATCGTCAGTTCATAAATAATCTTTATTCATTGTTATATCGATAAATGCACAAAGAGACTTTAAGTGTACAACTTTTCCCGTTTTGTACTGTTCCGCTTTAAATGAAACGCTGAAAGCGAACTCAGGCTCAGGAATACTCGGAGGTGTTCAGTCGAATCCCTGGTTCAGGTCCTCAAAACTGTTGCAGTACAGGTGCCGCCCGGTGAGCCTGTCGGTCCGCACGTCCGGCCGCTTGCCTTCTCCGTCCACACTCTCGCCCCCGCTTTCGTCAGGATGCGGGTGTTTGAAGGGTGTTCCGTGGCCGTCGGTAACGGTGGCGTACTTTGCCTCCGACTTCCGCTGTAGCTGCTGCTGGGGATGGTGGTTGTGGTGGTTCCGGTACGGGTCACTTCCGTTGGTGCCGGAGCC
>NW_026455350.1:0-4398 GCF_943734635.1 Anopheles cruzii | reverse complement strand
AGCCACGGCTCGTTACGGTGCGCGCTACAGTGCGCCTTTATTGCGGTACCAGCACCGTGCCGGGGTCCTTTGTGCAGTTTCCTTACGAACCTTCGGCGGCGCCGGCAAAGCGAACGAACCTCCGCCGGCCCTAATCGAGTGTCACCAGTTTTCTTCATTTCCGGCTGCGGTTTGGACCGCATTTTTTCCCCCGGTTCGTCTCATTATTGGCCCCATTTAGGTGGACCCACTACTACCGGTGGCCCTGCCGGTCGGTCGGTGGCGAGCAAGTGCACTTAGCGGAAAAGCGGTTCAATGCAGTTTCCATGTTTATGCACACAACCGTCGCCGGGCCTAGACTGGGCTGGCGCTGAGCTGGGTGCTTTCGGCGTGGAACCGACCCACGATGGGCGCCGAGTCGCAATTGCCAGCATTGAAGGCGGCTCATAAAATCGGTGCGCAGCAAATCGAACGGAAGCAGGGCACCGTGCACTTTAGTGTGTTGCATTAGAGCCCGTGTTTCGTTGTCACAAAAATCTCGTTAGAGTACCCAACACATCGTACAGGTTCGAAACCCATAGTTGAGCACGTTTAAAGGCAACGCGAAATATGAAAGAATCGTTTATTGACACTGAACTTTAAGCAGTCAATATTTTGCGACCCATTTTTTAAATGAAACCAAGCCAACCGGTGGTGCAGCAACGTGTCTGTGACGTGCTTAACCGTGCAGGCAAGAGACGCAATAATCTTCCCGAATTGTGCAACCAACGGTGTGTGGTGTGCGGGCGAACCAAACGACCGTTAAATGGTATGCCACCGTAAAACCTCCGCTCGGCGATGTGTCAAACCCCAGCCGGACGACCGTGAGGGAGGTCCTGCGAAAATGGTGAACTGTCGTTTGCTCCGACACCCGAGCCGGGCACCATGTCGGGCTGCACAATATTAAAAATGGACCATAATGCCCCGATACATAAATATCAACATTTACCCGGGCCGGTGGCACAGTGGCCCCCGGAAGCGGACTCAACGAAACTCTTCATAAAACGCTCCACTTGCACCGTGTGCATGGAAAAGGGAGTGCAAAACGGAAGAAATAAAAATAATATTTCGCGTACGATTTTTTTCTTGTTCTTTGCGCCCCGTTGGAACTGGCCCGAAAATGTGCTGCGAATTTGAAGCTTTTATGCAACGTATTTTCTTAAAGGCCTTCGCTCGCCGCGTGGTGGTGGCTAAAATAACCACACAATAGAAAAACAAAGCTCGCGATGGTTTTATTTGCATAAAATGTTGTGTCACCAAACGGGGCCCCAAATTGAGGTATTGGCTGCGGTGGAAAGTATAGCCTAACACTGCATCATCAAATTTGTTAGTCCAAAAACGCCAACTGAAGGGAAAATGTTTGAAATACTATGCTGGCTAAGTTTATTCAGCCAACTTGCGCCCGTTTTGGGAGGTAGCACACTGTTTACAGGCCCCTGCGTTAATACTGGTGTGGAAATTGGCTTCAAAATATTTAGCTCAACATACCCACGGGAAAGCATTGCACACTCTAGACCAGTCGCCGCTCCGATTCAGTCGATAAATTTGGGTAACATTATCTATTAGCCGCAGCACATTATTAATATAATAAAATCCATTCCATTTAAGCACGGTACGCGCCCAAACCCCGGGTGTTATGTCGATAGTTTATGTCTATACTTTTCGATGGCCAATTAAACCTATAGCGCATCTGAAAGTGCGCCACAAGCGCGAGACTCCTTGTACCTTGTTTACAGATACTGCCCGTGGAGTGGAGACATTCACCTTGGTGGGGTGCCATTCGGGAGCGAGCGAGCGAGCGAGTATTTAAATCGTGAATCGAGATTCGAGATCCCGAATCCGAACTGGTTCAGTTGGTAAATAATAATTACGCAGCTCCTCCTCGGAGGGTTGCCTCGGACATAAACAGACGCACAAAACGGCACAATAAATATGAAGCGGGCGCAAAGGTTCTTCGGTTTCTTCTCCCGTTTTTATTTTGTTTTGGTTTTGTATACACTCAACACACCGAGCGCGGCCCGGCGGTGTCGGGTAACGGTGCGCGCGCCACGCAGCAACATTAAATATGATCCACTACGGCGCCCGGTGACAGGCGAGCACGGTGGGAAATAATAAACGCCGGATACGCGAGTTCCGACCAGCCAGCGTAGCATAGCCAGCCGTGGTATTAGTGTTTCGGATGGTTCGGTTCCGTTTTCTTACTGCTGCTTCTTCTGCTTCATGTTTGCTCGTCCCGTTTTGGGGCCGCCGCTGATCGCTTCTCATCGCTCACGTGAAAATGGATAGCGCACCGAAGTGCGCGCCACCGTTTATCACACTCCACTCGCCCACCACCGACGGAGACGACGGAAATGCATTTGCATGAGACGTTCATGCCGTAGTGGAAGTAATCCTTCTCGCGGCTAACGATGATAGATAGCGTCGAATAAATTGTGTCACATTTCGTGGCGAGAAAAGTGAGATTCGCTTTTCCTTTTTAATAAATTACTGAAGTCGCTCAAGTGTCGCCCAAGCCGGAACGGAACGGTTGCAAGCGATGCTGCGCTGATGCGACCGTTTGATCCCCGGCACTAGCAACAACAACCACACCCCGGCTACGCAGCAACCTCGACACGGCATGCGCCGTCGATTCATTTGATTGAGGGTATTTTTGGAAAGAGCGTGCGAAAGAGACCGTCAGCTAGATGTCTTAAAATATCGCCGCCCCATCACGCGGATCGGAAGGTCGAAGGGTGCCGAGCCGAACAAACGATCGTTCAGAGCGTCGGCCGACGGAACACCGCCAAAGGTCTCTCTCTCTCTCTCTCTCTTTCTCTCTCTCTCTCTCTCTCTCTCTGTGTCTCTGTCTCTACGCACAGGTTGCTGCGTGGTGTTCCGTTATTCTAGGTTATGGTTTCGGATTTTGAACGCTTCGCTAGAAGTCCATGCCGACGTGTAGCACGCGATCAATCGGCCAGGATCGGCCACTAGTTAGGTAATGGACACGGATGTACACCTGGGCATGGTCTAAGGACTCTCCCGTTTCCCAGCGGGAGCGTAAATCACTCCTTTTGGAGCGCCACTGGCAGGGCCTTTTTGGGTGGGGCGGGTTGTGGCAGCATAGTTTCGAGGCTATTTTGAGGATCTTGCCGGAGAACCGCTCCGGTGCTCTTTTCTTTGATGTACGACCAGCGGCGACCTTCACCAGGTGGCCGTTGAAGTTGAAGGTTGTGGGGCACCGTGGAAAGCGGCACAATTTAACTTCCACCTAGCCAACCTTCAACATCTAGAAACGCGCCCAAAGGGCCGAATATGGGAAAACCCCTTGATAGCTAATGTGTTTGCTGCATTTTAGCTTTATTTGGAAGAGAAACTGATCAGAAATAAGGAATCGCTGGCGAAAGCAATTGAAAGAAATCCGAAAAACTGAATAAACGAAATTCTAGGGGTTTAAGAACCTGATTAAAAAGAAAACGGAAGATTGTGGAAAAACACAAACAATAAACAAAACTGTGTGTGGTTGAAATAAAAAAAACTAAAACAAGTTAATTGAAAGGAAAAAAGTCATGAAAGAAAATTGAACTAATACTAATAGATTAAGAGACTAAAGTATACTCGAAAACATAAATACAAGGAAACGAGAAACGAGTAAAATATCAGAAAATCCGAATGAATGAAGGGAGAAAATTTGCGCAAATGTTATACGATGCAAGAAACTTCTTATTCTATTACTAAGAAGTGTCAACGAAATTAAGAAAGATGAAAGGGTTGAAGATTTTAAAATAGAATTTAAAATAGAATCGTGTGAACCTTTCTATCGTTAACAAGCAACAAATATCAATTGAATAAAACAACAAAGCTAAATTAGAAAAGGATTCTAGGATTGTGCAAACTACGGCAGAAGAGTCCGGGTCCTCAGGCTTCCCAAAGTGCGTCCAATTTACGCCAATTGTTGTGCCGCTGTGCGGAAATAAATTATGAAGCGTACTACGTACGCCCATCACTGCCATAGAGTCCGGTGTATTTTTAGTAGCGCCCTCTCTTAACCCTCCAGCCCGTTCGGGGGTCCAAACGGTTGCGGGGCACCTTACCAATCGCGGTGCGCGAGGAACGTGGTGGTTTCTGGATATTAATAAACCCGTTCCATAGTCAGCGCGCGCGGTCGGAGAAATGAATCTATCGATTGCAATCTCGGCAAATTTATTACACACCACTCCCCGTTGGCGCCTATCGCCGGGCCGACAGACGGCCGGCAGGAGTTCCTGGATCCTGTGGGGTGCCAATACGCCCGCCTCTTGGATGGATGGTCAAACGGAAGCCCAAAGTGCCACCCAACCCGGCCGAAGGTAATCCTTCCACAGAAGCATCAGCATAAAAATGGTTGGGGAAAAAAGAACAAAA
>NW_026455349.1:0-4398 GCF_943734635.1 Anopheles cruzii | reverse complement strand
GATTATAATAAAAATATACAACCCGCTGCCCGCGGCACGGCCTGGGTCTGGGTATCGGCCCGGCAGGATCGACGCCGGATTGAAAGATGATTTAATTAAAATAATTGAAAGATTTATTCCGAGGAGCTCGGGGAACGGATTTTAGTCAGACCTCGCGTTGTGGCCGCCCGGACGATCGTATGCTACGCGGCGCTCAGTTCGATCGTATTATTGTTAATTTTTGTTTTTATGCTCCTTCCTTCCAACGCTATCGGCGGAAGCTCGCCGGAAAGGCGAGAGAGCGAGAGAGAGAATGGGACAGAACATGAGTTGGGAGAATTTTCGCCCTCGGAATGGTTCGACCGCTCGGTCGCCGTTTCGTTTCGGTCCCGGATTAATTATCCTTTCGATTGTGCGGCCGGCGGCGAATTAAGTGCTTAGTGCCGATGGCAGGAGGGAGGGAGAACGGACATTAAGCGGGGTAGGCCAGCAGCGGCCTGCAGCCGCCGGCCGGCCAACGTCACCACCATCCATCTATCGTGCTGCGACTCGTTAGTTTCGATGAATGAGGTGATTTTATCCACCGTTGCACCGCACACCGTAATGAACTGGCCACGGGTGCCGGGGTTTCTTTCCTCCGTTTCTTCATAATACCGCCCAGCCCTACGTGGTCCCCTTTCTAGCGATGAGGGTCGCTCGCGTGAGGAGCACCATAGATATCGCTATCTTGTGATTCATCTGTGCAGCGCCCGGTGAACAGTTTTCACCGCGACGGGAAAATGCACGGCCAACGGCCGGCAATGCGTGCCTTTCACACGATTTTTCCCCATTTTCACCACTCATTGTCATTTGCGGCGTTTTGCACCAATTTCAAGCTGACAACCCGAGGCAAAACGGCCACATGGGAACGGTTGCGGAACTCCGAGTGAACATTTTGTCGGTAATGGCGAATGTTGCCACATGACCCGCTGATATGAAGAGCAGCCTTGAGGCATGAGGACTGCTTCCAGTTCGTGAAGCTAATCGTTCGTCAAATGCTCGTTCTGCCCGCAACGCGGTTAATGGTTCCAAATTGGGTCACTAAGCCGTTGGTAACTTATCCACGTAACCGTAAGTACCCGTTAACGGTAATGTTCTGACCGCAACTATTTCGGAAGTTATACTATCGTCGAAAGATATCTGGAATTCGTTTATGACTCAAACATTCTTTGTTTATTTTTCTAAAGCTATGTTATCACCATTCAAATAATCCCTACTCTATGAAATACATCCATGTCTACATTTGTTCCAATTTTCGAAACGGTTCGAAAAGTTCTCTTGGACTAGCCTTCAACACATTCTACGTTTCGACTCGCATCTCAACTATTTACTGTACCTTGGTACAGCTATTGGTGTCCTAGGATAGGTCTTTTTGGTTTAACGATCAGCTAGAAGTCACATGGTGCTAAGTCAGGCTAATACGAATGTTGCAGAACCATATGGATCAAGTTTACGTCAAAATTATCACGTAATGATCACGGAAATGCGATGTAACAACTTCCTTGTGTTTTACACAACAACATCATTACACAAACAAAACTTAAACAATATTCTTTGTTTGGCCAGCTCGGAAAGAATTCATAATGTACCAAACCACTATAATCGAAGACAACCGTTTCCTGTTATTGTTTGGCCATAAAGCACCCCAAGTCGTGGCTGCTTTTTTGAGAGATTTTATGCTCGAATGCTCTTGGGGATGTTTGCGGAAAGAATGTTATTTTTCTAAGTTTTCCAGCAAATCCTTGGGCTGAGAAAACGTGCATTCTTCCATTCTTTGAGCCAGTCCACCTCGACATACCAAATAAATACCATTCAAAAATGCTAAGCAAATCTGCCAGTTCATGGACTCAACCTCAAGATATGGTTGCGGTCTAGGAAATACCTTCCTCAACAATATCTATCCGTTTCACAATCATGGATCCAATTGTAGAGCCAACAGCGACTACCTCAATGGTGATGATTATGCTACCTTTCATCGCGTTAGCAGAAAACCATTACTACAGATACGAGCGAGTGTAGCCGGCTTCCACAGCCACTAACGGCGGCCATTTATTGTGCATTGTCTATTGGCAATAGGGCCGTTTGTTTTACTGTTTTTTTCTGCTCTACTGCTCCGTCGAAAGAAGGCGGAGCAATGTTTCACACTTCAAGCTTCAGCTTTCGCACGGAGGGTGATGTGAAAGAATCGATGGCAAGACTAATCACCCATCGGTCCCGAACCGGACCGGAGTGATCATTAATCTGGAGCTGATCGGGTGTTTGCCCTTTCCGTGAGCGTTGCTATTGTTTCACGTTCGTCTGCTCGTTGCTACGGGGAATCTTAATCTCCAAAGTCATTCCGAGCCGAACGCATCAACATCTGTCCAACAAAGACCCAGAACCAGAAGACCTGGTGAGAGTCTGGGGGTGTTGAACTGAACTGGAGAAAGAAGAAAATCTACTTTAACTCACCAGAATTAAACCGTCGTCGTCGTCGTCGTCGTCGTCGTCGGTGAGGAACGATTTGAAGTCTGAGTCCAAAAAAACAACAACACGCAGGGAGGTCCAGACCAGGACCTCCCGCGAGACCATGACGAACTGCTGCCGGGTATTACGCGATTAACTTCGCGTGGTTTTTTTTCCTCTCCTTTTACCCCTTTACCTCGACGCCGGGCGAGGGAGCCTGCGTCGCTGGGCTAATCGAATAAACGGCACATCGTGACATCCTCCCACCCAGGAACGGATGGACGGGGAGGGTTGGTCAGCATCCGGCGCATTAGACGACGTGATGAAGTGACGTACGGTCTTGAGGCGGAGCAGGCCTTCGATAGGCAAATGGTAGAGATGACACTTTGCGTGCGTGCGAAGGACCGAGCGAGACCGAGCCACCGCCAACCGAGGTGGTCTCTTTCGCACCGGTAAGCTCGGGAACGGCACCAATACCAAAGGAGCCTGGCCCGAGCATAGCCTGCTTAGTATGTGTGGAGGCCTTCCTGGGTTATGCTCTGTGCTCCGCGGAAGTCCCAGAATGGTTGGCGTATTGTGGGAACTTATCGTCAGGGTTGCACCACTCAGGAGACGTAGAGTTCGGGAGACGAAAGACACTAATAATCAAATGATAAAAACAACAACAATTGACATTTAGAACAAGTAACCAACCCCTCTACGGCGACTAAGTGTTGTAAACTGCCTCACAAAGGAGTTTCGCTCGACTTTGTTGTCTGTTTTGCTTTCCTTTTCTCTACTATTTCCTCTCGTCTCCTTAGATTTGTAAGTCTCACCTGCATAGCTTTAAGCAACCAGGTCTATATATATATATTATTAAGATACCAGAGGTTCCTATTAACTGTCAAACAAACTAAATTGGTCACTTACGGTTTACGGTTCTCGCCGGTGCCACCGATCTGTCAAATTAATCCGTTGACAGCAGGCCATGCAGCCGCAGGTTTGCTAGCCCTGCTTCGGGCTTCGCTGTGTGCGTGAGACGAGGGACGCCTGTGTGGTAGTGTCTCTTCGTTCCGTGCTCTCCGTTGGTTGGTCGGAGAGCGCAGCGATTTAAACAATCGATCCGCGAAGCCATACTTTTTAGCCAGAGCGCCTGCGTGCGTGTGTGCGTGTGCACCGGGATCACATGTGATTCTTGGTCGCCCGCCTCGTGCCAGAGCGAGAGAGCCGTCGATCAGCTGGAAACCCACACAGAGCCAGCCAACCAGCGGCAACCATTGGAACGTGCGCGCACACTCGGGCGGCGCCTGTCACGCACACACTCGCACCGGCGGCATTCCCGTCCCATCGGACACTGTAGAATGAAAGAATCGGTCGCGGGTGTGTTCGTGAAATGGAACCGGCCCATGGCTCTGAGCGGCCGGATGGCGAACATCGGAGCTCAGTCGCGGCGCAGCGCCCGAAGAAGAAACAAATAGCCTTCCGAGGAAGGATCCACGCGCGTTGGTTCAATTGTGGCAATTGTGACCCCGAGAAGCAAGTGAAAGAGAGCGAGAGAGAGAGCCGAAGCGGCACGACAGAAAGAGTGAAACGAGTGTTAAACTCGACGGGAGTAACAATATCAACAAAGCGGGAGAGAGATAGCGAGAGCGAATTAGTGCTGAGCGAAAAGGGCTACTATTGGGGAGTGTGTGAGCGAGAAAGTGAGTGAAGTGGTTGGTTGAAGAAGAAGCAAGATCACACGAGAAGAAGGCTGTGGTGGTGGTGGCACAGTAGTGGTTGGCCAGTAACGCCTGTGATATCCGAGCTCGATAAGGAAGCTGCAGAAGAGTTGTGGCGGCAGACATCGGCAGCGAAAGGATAAATCGATAGTCCTTCACGTAACCGTTGCAGTGTGCGAAAGAGAGCCACCGAAAAGCCCAGGGCCAGGAGATAGCCCTTTTTTCGGTGTGTGCG
>NW_026455348.1:0-4399 GCF_943734635.1 Anopheles cruzii | reverse complement strand
TTGACACTCGGGAGCCCACAACAATTTCCGGCCCCGAGAACTAGGCTCCGGAATGGTTTTGTTTACTTGCACCCCGGGTGTGTGTGTGCGCGTGTGGGATGTAGGCTTGTTTGGAGAGCATGTTTGCATGTTTCTTTTTTGTTGCAGCCTTGCCCACTATGTAGGGGCTTTTTACACAAATCTGAGGTTTATTTTTATAACGCTACATTCCGGCACCGGCCCCTGTTTGCTCGAGCTTTGCAAGCCAGCCAGGTGGTGGCTTGGCCCAACAACGACCACCAGACTGGGTCTGCGGTTGATCGGCGATGTCCCATTGGCACAATCGATAAGCACCATCCCCGGTTAGCCTTTGTGGTCTACGAACGGTACAAACCGCACCCCGATAATCATCGGCTGGGGAACAACCAGGACCCACGGGAATAGTAGGGGCGAGGGCATCGATTTGTCATCAGCGATTTGTCAGCGGTCGCTTTCGAAATGCAGTTTCGCTGTGCTTTTGTTCCTGTGTCGAAAAAAAGCGATTATCACCACCCACCGGGGCACGTGTCAAGCAGAAGTCAATCTAAATTGCTAACCGCCACCGGTATTTGTTTTTGGATGGAGCTTATCACCCCATCCGTACATCCATTCAAAATCGCCAGCACCAGCCCATAGGTGACAATCAGTGACAGATTCCAATGCCACTCTGGGTTGGAAGTTCGCTAGGGGAAAAACAAACTATCGGAAGTTCTGAATTTAAATTGCTGTGGTATTTCGACGAGGACAATCGTTCCTGTTTGGCCACCGCAGACAGCAAATACCTCAAATTCTTCCCTGATGGTGTTGTGGCTCGTCCGTAGATCATCCTTTTCGATGCACCGAATAATCGGTTTCTAAGTGAAAGACGTCAGTTCGAGCCCTGACAGAGCATCATCTTGAGTGCAAAACATTATGTTTGGCAAAATTGTAATTGGCTAAAATTTGGTTGGCTTAAAAGTAATTCATTATTTTTGGGTGAAATGGAAAACTATATTTAACAGGTTTCCGATTAATGTCAAATATGCACCATTTTGTTGGAAAATTTGTTACCTTTTTTAAAAATACCTTCACATTGTCCCTCTCGTAGAAGGCTTAGTCGTTATTGGCGAAAAACTTGAGCAATTCATTTTCACAATCCCTTTTTGATCTCAGTTTTTCATCACTCAGAAAAAGTGGTAGTCGCTTAGTGCAAAGTCCGGACTATACGGTGAATGCATTAAAACTTCCCAACCAAGGTACCGGACTTTCTGGCGAGTCACTAAAGACGTCTGTGACATTTGGTTGTCCTGATGGAACACAGCCGATTTGCGTTGGCCGATTTCTGGTCAATTGCTAGTTTCAAACGGTGCAGTTGGTGATAGTAGAGATCTGAACTTAGTATTTAGCCACACGAAAGCATCTCATAATAAACGATTCCTGTTCTGCCTCCGTCATAAACCCAATAAAACCTTCCTGGCCGTGAATTCTGGTTTGACCACCGGTTGAGCTACTTCACCACACATAGACCACGATCATTTTCACACAGTATTATCGTATGTATCCCATTCCCAGTACCCATTCGTTTAGGCAATGGGTCGATTTCATTCCGTTTGGACAAAATTACGCAAATGGTAGCTCGATCCATTACGTTTTCTAGAGTTATTTGATGTGCCACCGAAACATCGAGCTTCTTCGTAAACTCAGCTTTGTGCAAATGGCTTAAAACTATTTGTTAGTTAATCTTTATCTCCTGACCGATGCTCTGACTGCTAACATGCCGCTCAACTTTGATTATTTCTGTGATACCGATGTGATACCGATTATCGATATTTTCGATAACGGGTCTGCCTGGGCGAGGTGCTTCTTTAACATAAAAAAAACTGAAAAGGGTCAACGAAACCAAAATTTATCGCAACTAGCTGTTAGAGTATTGGCACCATAAACACCATGTACAATTTCAGTGGCCTAGCTTCAATTTTCACTACAGCCATCTACCGTAAAAATAATGGATTACTTCTTAGCCACCCGTAAACTAATAAATAAATATCAGGGTATTTTGAGTTATACGATGTTTACAAGTCAACCACAACTCGACAAATAAGTCATTTTGATAATGTATCAGCCAGCCACCGGTGAAGCAGCTATGTCGATTGGTATTTGAGTGGTATAAAGTGTTGAAGATAATGAAAGAAAAAGGACACGAAACATTTCCTACGGCCAAACACACTAACTGAGCGGTAACTGGAATTTTTTGCAGACTATACGGGGTGTCTTGGAAATTCAATTGGATCATCAGGGAGTACCCTTTTGAAAGCTCATCTGCGCATAAGTAACGTCAAATCTTGACTGATTCAATCAATTGATCTTGCTAGTGTGTTATTTAACAATTATTTGTGACACTGAAAACATTACTATAGGCAGATTAAATACATGGACAAATTATTCTTCAACTTCTTCAAGTTTTTATCTCGCTTTTTAATCGAATTCATCCTAATTTCAGTTCAACAACGCTGGTACGTCATCTCTTGAGATGAATTCCGCTGCGTCGGTTTAAAATACGTGGGCTGTCAATGACTTTTCCAATTATTTGACGTTCTATTTCAATAGATCGATGAACGACTTGAGGTACCAGTTGGCATTCCTCACGAAGATTAGCGCAAAACTTTGGGTATATCTCTCCGTAACTGCTGGATTAGTCTCACTTGGCATCGTGCAATTTCTGGTTGACCGACAACCTCAATCGACCGCTCCGTGGACAATGGTTTGAGTCGGTAGAAACATGAAGAAACCCTTCGTGGAAAAGGAATTGAGGACTTGCATCGGATGTGAACTACATTCAAGGGACACCCGGAGCACCGTCAAAATGAACACCAAGTTCACCTGTTTCGCCATTCCAGGGATGAAAATCATAATGTGACCAGCAAATCAAGCGAGTGTCGTGAAGTATTCCTGCCCATTCGTGCCACGGAAGCACACGGCCAAAAATCATGTTCATTAAGGGCGGCAAAAAGCTGCGAAACAATCACTCCCTGCAAACCCTCATCTATTCTAAATGAGGCATCCTAGTTTTTGCCACACCGTCTCGCCGCCATCCCAAGCATGCACACGAAACCATGAAACAAAAGTAGTTCCTCTCTCTTTCTCTCTCACTCTCTTTCGTTGCCTTTCTCTACGCCCGACGAAACATCCGTGCAACCGGAACCGGAAGCACTATCCGCAGCGCACTAATCCTGCACCTCGCCGGCGGCCGACGGCAGCGGCGAGTGAGCGGTCGGCGGGACGAGACTCCAAAAACAATTTATCCGCCAACCTCATGAAGGAGGGCCAGACATGAATCAGGAAACTCTCTCTCGGGCAAAGTATCCGGGCGCGGGTTGGCCATATTTTATTCATTACTTTATTCGGGAGATCTTTAACCGCTTCATTTACCCAACGACGACGACGGTCCGCTCCCCTTTTCTCGCGGGCGGGAAAGCTAATATGGACCCCCCCGTCGGACCCCCCGCTTCCCGAAGACCCCCTCACACCACCGTGTGCCCACGAGAGCATAAAAGAACCTTGGGAACTCCGAACCCGCCCTGGCGGCTGCCAAATTGCTGCCAGATGAAAACCGGAGTGAACTGTTTTGGGGAAAGTTTTTTCCACCCCTTTTTGTTTTCCCTTCTTTTGGGGTAGCATTTAGCACACTCGCCATCGCCCCGTCGCCCCCCAGCCGAATGTCTTCTGGTCCTGGTCGCAACGTTCCAAGATAACGACTACGATGACCGCCATTTACGTCCCCGAATCCCTGAACACGAAAGAGAGCGAGACAGAGAGAGGTTCCAGTGGACACAGGAGGGTCACCACCGACGGTGACAGTGGCCGCAGATGAGTCAATTAATAGAATGACCTGACCTCATCCGCCACCGCTACATCGCGCGCGCGGTCGCACCGACGAGGGACGCTAATTGGCACTCGGAATGGCTGTCCCACGGATCAGGTCGATCCGGTCGGGGCCGCGCCAGCTGGACATTTCTCTGGACGACGGTCTATTATCATTCAATTAAGTGCCGCAGATTGGCCGGGTGTGTGCGGGAGACCAGTGTGCGGCCGTTGTAAAATGGCCATACTTAGTCACAGTGCGCAATAGAAGTGGGCCCCTCCCTGGTGGGCGGTTCGATTGGAGCACGAGGAGTAGCGCATTAGACGCGCGCATACGCCACACGGCCAGCGGCCTGTCCTGGATGCTAAAAGTCATCGCCGTCGTGTGGCTAATTGCTGGCACCGTTGCTGGCTTCTAATTTGCACCCTCGGAAACGGGTGGAATCGAGCGTTTTACCGGTCGGTCGGTCGGTTTCTACCTTTGACGTCGATTACGGGGATGATTCGTGCACGGTTCCGCCAATCAAGACGCTCAGTGTGT
>NW_026455347.1:0-4400 GCF_943734635.1 Anopheles cruzii | reverse complement strand
GGACTTCAAGATACGGAACGTTCGTGGTGTTTGATTATTACTAACACATATAATTCCTTTCACACTTGAAGGCATGAATCATTTGCCTTATCTACGATTCAAGTGCAGGCACAAGTCTGGCGCTGAAGTCGATGGAAAAATTTTATTTTTGCATCAGTCGTCGACAAAAGTTGAGTTGGATCGTCACGCATCACGACAGAATCATGCAAAGCAAGTGTATTTTTGTTGGCACAATATTTATGTAAGTGTAAACGAAAGAGAATGATCATGTGTTATATGGTGTTCATTTAAACAACTATTCAATTGATTTTCAAGGTGCACATTCTTCACAGCACAAGTTCACAGTTCCACCACGTTTAACTGTGACAGTATTCAACAATTTGGGAATCAACAATTTGCAGTCTTCCGCAATGTTTTTATATTACCAGGAACTCAATACTCATTCCAATGCAGTGATGCTTACAGCTATTATGGTGGTCTAGAAGGATACAAGTTTATAGATTCAGTGATGCCCGATATTCCAAGCGAGATTTTTTCACTCAGCCCGCGAAAGTTATCACTTGTTCAATGTGGTATTCAACAAATATCGAAGCGTAGTCTGCAATCAGCATCTGTACTAAGTGAGTTAAATCTGGCACAGAACAATATAACGGAACTTACAAACGATGCCTTCGATCATCATTACCGTCCGCTATTAACGCTCAATCTTACTGCAAACTCCATCAGCGTCATACAGAGTTACGCCTTCCAATATCTGACTTCACTTACGGTGCTTCTATTATCTCAAAACAAGTTACAAACGTTGGCCGGAAACGTATTTTCGCCCTTAACAGCGCTGAAAAGCGTAAATCTCGCCAGCAACGAACTGCGTGTACTGGAAGAAGGTCTGTTCTCAACAAATGCACAGATCACCACAATCCAGCTTCAAAATAATCAAATCAACACCGTCGACGGAAACGTGTTTTACAGTGAAGCTGATAGCCAACTTCCTAGCTTAGAGTACATTATACTTCGCGATAATAACATAACAGAGATTAACATTCCCAATGTAAGAGTATCCAATCTCATACTAAGCAACAACAGGATAACGCACATCCACGTATCATCCAAGGTGCACTATCTAGAAGCTGAAAATAACCGGATATCCTCCATCACGTTCGATAACGTGGCAGAAGCCGAACTGCAGCAACTAAAACTAAAGAATAATTCGATATCTTCTCTTGACGTCATTGGACAATTGGAAAAGCTAGAAACACTGGACGTGTCTTACAACTCGCTCGATCCGCTAAACGTAACAACCTTCGGAATGCTCAAACACTTGACAGTGCTGGACTTGGCGAAAACGAACATATCAAATCTGCAGCACGGTACTTTCGGGCATCAGGAGGCTTTAACATGGCTCGATCTGTCGTACAATAATTTGGACCAACTGGATATAGATATGCTAGTGTCATCTTCGAGATTGAAAAGCCTTTACCTAGAAGGCAATCCCCTGACGCACTTGGAATTTTCCCAGATGAAAACATATTTCCCAGAACTTAAAGATATTGGTATTGGTGACAATGACTGGAGCTGTGCGTACCTAACCAAACTGGTAGCCTACTGCAATGAACAGTCAATAGAACTCTACAAAGCGGCCTCTTTGGATGTTCCCAAAAATCAGCCACATGTAAAAGGTGTATACTGTTCCGATGATAAGCATCTGACGCGCAACTGGACGACGGCCGTACAGCATTTGTATAATGATACCAACCGATCTGCTGGCGATGCTCTAGAGCTACTGTTCCGGAACGTTTTGGCAGACGTTAGAAGATCCGGCAGCGATCATTCCGAAGCGATCAATAAAACTCTCGATGTGGTAGTGTTTAATCTAACCAAACAACTGTTTCAAATGCAGAGCGATCTCGACACTCTCCGCCAGGCGCAGCTTGAGACACAACTGACATATTTGTCGAATCACACACAAAACTCCAACTATAGCTTGGAAGAGTTGAAACGAGTAATAGAAAGTACCAACAACTTGAGGTTGGATAAGCAAGAGCTTGCTATCAAAACGATGGAGTTCAACTTTAGCCAACAGTTGTCGAAAGTAGACGAGGCGCTGGAAATGGCAAAAAAGAATGGTGCTAAACTGACAGTTCTAGAGAAACGAATCGAGCAATTAGTAGATAGTGTAGTAAAGTCGAAGGATATATACAGCATCTTAGCAGCGGAAAAGCAGACTTACCAAACAAAAGATAATATTGGCTCTCCCAATGAGGGCAACGCTTTGATCGGCACTGTACTGGCTATAGTCTGTTTGATGCTAAGTCTGCAAGTTTTCGTTATGTACAACAAACATCGTCGATCGCAAAGAATTAAACGAAGCCAAACTTCTCATGAAAATACAAGTTTAACGGCGATCGTGGACCATCAAATATAAAAAAAAAATTATGGTCAGCGAGTGTTTAAAATTGATCTGCAACTCATTGTTGTTACGCAGTGCATAATATACGAAACATAATCAAATTTTTACTTCAACCATAGCTTGATCCTAAGATCGAGCGTTCTATAATGTATTCCTATTTCTAATTCATTCCGTTTTTCACAAAGCATTGACTCCATTCGCAAAGTTTATTATCGCTAGCAGACCCCGCAAACTTCATAATGCCCAAAGATAAATTTAGGAAATGAAATAAACGTTCATTAGAATCAACATGGTTACTGTGCATGACGTTAGCTGAACATCAAACAAAGAAACGAACACCGTCGTTCGACTCAAAATCGACGAAAATTTGCTGCCAGAATTCAATATGTTACGGACTAATTAAATAAATGGGTAAATAAAATTATTCCTCACGTTCGTGGATTTAATAATGCATACGGATTATTTCATCAACGCATTAGTAACCTTTTTTATCTTGGTTGTCGGCCGATGGCGTTGAAGGCGCCATCTATTGATCAATTTTACTACGACTGTACGTTCTTCTTCATTGATTCGTTCAAATATCCGAACGCCTGTTTTAATGTTGTGTAAAATGGCATGAGATTATCATACATTCAAAATGTTCGAACACCTATCGACCCAACTTTATTCCTAAAAACCTACTTAGCTGTATTAACCACCAACCAGGAGGCCCCAGAAGGCTTCTCTCTACAACTCAAAGGTTGCTCAAAACCCAACCTCCTTCGGTGCTTGCGGTATTTCCGACACTCAGTCAGCCACAACAAAGAAAAACACATTATTTCGCGACTAAAAGAACGTCGCCATGCCAAAGTCGGGTGTGTAGGAGTGCGACTGCTGGAGCTTGGGATTTTTGTCATACTCTTAGTCGGTCAAAATCGTACAAGATTCAGAGGTCTCGTCGAGAAGATTGCTGGCGCCAAAAGGAATCGATCGCTGTCTTCCTTGCTAAGATGAGAGCACAGACAACCCTAGAAAAGGAGCACACAGATGAAAGTAGTGTATTGTCAAAATCTACGTTCAAATACACGATGATTCGTGCGATATTTGTGAACCACTAACCCGAAAAAGCACTTGGGCAGCTTTTGAGTAAATGTAGGTTTGTTTAGAAGGATTTAACGAAACGGAAATTCTGTAAAAAAATCCCTGTTTCATGTTCCTTCGCAAGACTTCACTAACTCCCTTAATAGACTATTGGTGGCCTTAGTCTCGGCGCAATCGCCCGCCCGATACGGCACCGGTGTCCAGGTCAGCTCTAGCGCCAGTACGTCACTTGCCACCTATTATCAGCTGATGCACACCGCCAGAAACCCATTGAAATGCTAATTTCACTACCCCACTCGCCCGGAAGTCGGAATGGAAGCCGGATTAAACTATGGCGTCCATTGTATGTTGGATTAGCTCTTCGGGAGAGCCGCCCAAAAAACAAAGCCGCTGGAAACAATTTGTAGGGGTCCATGTGCGATGCAAATTCTCCGTGCTTCCCGTACGGCAACAATGAAAAGCTGGAACAACCATTCCAGCAGACCGTCGACCTCCTCCACTCCATCAAGGCCGTTCCACTGAAAGGATTATTATTTACGTCACCCCAGGGTAGCTTTCCGGTAGTGCCGTTGTACGGTTCCTCGTGGGCTGGATAAAACGTGGCCAGTAATCCCCCGGCGGCATTACACAGCCCATCGGCTCCGTGACCGCCGGTCTTGGACAGCGTATTTCCATTTGGGCTTTTTACCGTACTGGTGAAGAAGTTTTCCAACGTCCCAAAGTTCCGTCCAGTTTTCGGTTCGGTCGAGTGAACCGTTTATGAGGACGTTCATTTTTCAGGAGGATGCAAAAGATCCACCGAAAAGCTTTTCAATAGGCGAAAACTATGGAATACTTTTGTGAATGCTTCCTTACTGAGTTTATTGTTAAAGGACAAAAAAGGGAAATTTGTTGCCATTCGTTGGTGGGTTGA
>NW_026455346.1:0-4401 GCF_943734635.1 Anopheles cruzii | reverse complement strand
TCAACCCACCAACGAATGGCAACAAATTTCCCTTTTTTGTCCTTTAATAATAAACTCAGTAAGGAAGCATTCACAAAAGTATTCCATAGTTTTCGCCTATTGAAAAGCTTTTCGGTGGATCTTTTGCATCCTCCTGAAAAATGAACGTCCTCATAAACGGTTCACTCGACCGAACCGAAAACTGGACGGAACTTTGGGACGTTAGAAAACTTCTTCACCAGTACCGTAAAAACCCCAAATGGAAATACGCTGTCCAAGACCGGCGGTCACGGAGCCGATGGGCTGTGTAATGTCGCCGGGGGATTACTGGCCACGTTTTACCCAGCCCACGCGGAACCGTGCAACGGCACTACCGGAAAGCTACCCTGGGGTGACGTAAATAATAATCCTTTCCGTGGAACGGCCTTGATGGAGTGGAGGAGGTCGACGGTCTGGTGGAATGGTGTTCCAGCTTTTCATTGTTGCCGTACGGAAGCACGGAGAATTTGCATCGCACATGGATCCCTACAAATTGTTTCCAGCGGCTTTGTTTTTTGGGCGGCTCTCCCGAAGAGCTAATCCAACATACAATGGACGCCATAGTTTAATCCGGCTTCCATTCCGACTTCCGGGCGAGTGGGGTAGTGAAATTAGCATTTCAATGGGTTTCTGGCGGTGTGCATCAGCTGATAATAGGTGGCAAGTGACGTACTGGCGCTAGAGCTGACCTGGACACTGGTGCCGTATCAGGCGGGCGATTGCGCCGAGACTAAGGCCACCAATAGTCTATTAAGGGAGTTAGTGAAGTCTTGGGAGGGAACATGAAACAGGAATATTTTTACAGAATTTCCGTTTCGTTAAATCCTTCTAAACAAACCTACATTTACTCAAAAGCTACCCAAGTGCTTTTTCGGGTTAGTGGTTCACAAATATCGCACGAATCCTCGTGTATTTGAACGTAGATTTTGACAATACACTACTTTCATCTGTGTGCTCCTTTTCTAGGGTTGTCTGTTCTCTCATCTTAGCAAGGAAGACAGCGATCGATTCCTTTTGGCGCCAGCCATCTTCTCGGCTAGACCTCTGAATCTTCTACGATTTTGACCGACGAGGAGTATGACAAAAACCCCAAGCTCCAGCAGTCGCACTCCTACACACCCGACTTTGGCATGGCGACGTCCTTTTAGTCACGGAATAATGTGTTTTTCTTTGTTGTGGCTGACTGAGTGTCGGAAATACCGCAAGCACCGAAGGAGGTTGGGTTTTGAGCAAACTTTGAGTTGTAGAGAGAAGCCTTCTGGGGCCTCCTGGTTGGTGGTTAATACAGCTAAGTAGCTTTTTAGGAATAGAGTTGGGTCGATAGGTGTTCGAACATTTTGAATGTATGATAATCTCATGCCATTTTACACAACATTAAAACAGACGTTCGGATATTTGAACGAATCAATGAAGAAGAACGTACAGTCGTAGTAGAATTGATCATTAGATGGCGCCTTCAACGCCATCGGCCGACAACCAAGATAAAAAAGCTTACTAATGCGTTGATGAAATAATCCGTATGCATTATTAAACCCACGAACGTGAGGAATAATTTTATTTACCCATTTATTTAATTAGCCCGTAACATATTGAATTCTGGCAGCAAATTTTCGTCGATTTTCAGTCGAACGACGGTGTTCGTTTTTTTTTGTTTGATGTTCATCTAACGTCATGCACAGTATGTTGATTCTAATGAACGTTTATTTCATTTCCTAAATTTATCTTTGGGCATAATGAAGTTTGCGAGGTCTGTTAGCGATAATGTACTGTGCGAATGTAGTAAATGCTTTGTGAAAAACGGAATGAACTCAATTAAAAACAGGCAAAAATTAGAGAACGATTGTGGTCATCTTAGGATCAAGCTATGGTTGAAGTTTATTAACAGTTTTATTATGTTTCATATATTACGCACTGCGTAACAACAATGAGTTGCAGACCAATTTTAAACACTCGCTGACCAAAATTTTTTTTTATATTTGATGGTCCACGATCGTCGTTAAACTTGTATTTTCATGAGAAGCTTGGCTTCGTTTAATTTTTTGCGATCGACGATGTTTGTTGTACATAACGAAAACTTGCAGGCTTAGCATCAAACAGACTATAGCCAGTACAGTGCCGATCAAAGCGTTGCCCTCATTGGGAGAGCCAATATTATCTTTTGTTTGGTAAGTCTGCTTTTCCGCTGCTAAGATGCTGTATATATCCTTCGACTTTACTACACTATCTACTAATTGCTCGATTCGTTTCTCTAGAACTGTCAGTTTAGCACCATTCTTTTTTGCCATTTCCAGCGCCTCGTCTACTTTCGACAACTGTTGGCTAAAGTTGAACTCCATCGTTTTGATAGCAAGCTCTTGCTTATCCAACCTCAAGTTGTTGGTACTTTCTATTACTCGTTTCAACTCTTCCATGCTATAGTTGGAGTTTTGTGTGTGATTCGACAAATATGTCAGTTGTGTCTCAAGCTGCGTCTGGCGAAGTGTGTCGAGATCGCTCTGCATTTGAAACAGTTGTTTGGTAAGATTAAACACTACCACATCGAGAGTTTTATTGATCGCTTCGAAATGATCGCTGCCGGATCTTCTAACGTCTGCCAAAACGTTCCGGAACAGTAGCTCTAGAGCATCGCCAGCAGATCGGTCGGTATCATTATACAAATGTTGTACGGCCGTCGTCCAGTTGCGCGTCAAATGCTTATCATCGAAACAGTAAACACCTTTTACATGTGGTTGATTTTTGGGAACATCCAAAGAGGCCGCTTTGTAGAGTTCTATTGACTGTTCATTGCAGTAGGCTACCAGTTTGGTTAGGTACGCACAGCTCCAGTCATTGTCACCAATACCAATATCTTTAAGTTCTGGGAAATATGTTTTCATCTGGGAAAATTCCAAGTGCGTCAGGGGATTGCCTTCTAGGTAAAGGCTTTTCAATCTCGAAGATGACACTAGCACATCTATATCCAGTTGGTCCAAATTATTGTACGACAGATCGAGCCATGTTAAAGCCTCCTGATGCCCGAAAGTACCGTGCTGCAGATTTGATATGTTCGTTTTCGCCAAGTCCAGCACTGTCAAGTGTTTGAGCATTCCGAAGGTTGTTACCTTTAGCGGATCGAGCGAGTTGTAAGACACGTCCAGTGTTTCTAGCTTTTCCAATTGTCCAATGACGTCAAGAGAAGATATCGAATTATTCTTTAGTTTTAGTTGCTGCAGTTCGGCTTCTGCCACGTTATCGAACGTGATGGAGGATATCCGGTTATTTTCAGCTTCTAGATAGTGCACCTTGGATGATACGTGGATGTGCGTTATCCTGTTGTTGCTTAGTATGAGATTGGATACTCTTACATTGGGAATGTTAATCTCTGTTATGTTATTATCGCGAAGTATAATGTACTCTAAGCTAGGAAGTTGGCTATCAGCTTCACTGTAAAACATGTTTTCGTCGACGGTGTTGATTTGATTATTTTGAAGCTGGATTGTGGTGAGATGTGCATTTGTTGAGAACAGACCTTCCTCCAGTACATGCAATTCGTTGCTAGCAAGATTTATGGTACTGAGCGCCGTCAAGGAGGAAAATACGTTTCCGGCCAACGTTTGTAACTTGTTTTGAGCTAATAGAAGCACCGTAAGTGAAGTCAGATATTGGAAGGCGTAACTCTCTATGACGCTGATGGAGTTTGCGGTAAGATTGAGCATTGATAGTTTACTAGCACCCTCGAAGACATCGTTTTTAAGTTCCGTTATATTATTCTGTGCCAGATTTAATTCACTTAGTACAGATGCTGATTGCAGACTACGCTGCGATATTTGTTGAATACCACATTGAACAAGTGATAACTTTAGCGGCCTGAGTGAAAAAATCTCGCTTGGAATATCGGGCATCACTGAGTCTATAAACTTGTATCCTATACCACCATAGCTGTAAGCACCATCGCATTGGAATGAGTATTGAATTCCTGGCAATATAAAAACATTGCGGAAGACTGCAAATTGTTGATTCCCAAATTGTTGAAAACTGTCACAGTTAAACGTGGTGGAACTGTGAACTTGTGCTGTGAAGAATGTGCACCTTGAAAATCAATTGAATAGTTGTTTAAATGAACACCATATAACACATGATCATTCTCTTTCGTTTACACTTACATAAATATTGTGCCAACAAAAATACACTTGCTTTGCATGATTCTGTCGTGATGCGTGACGATCCAACTCAACTTTTGTCGACGACTGATGCAAAAATAAAATTTTTCCATCGACTTCAGCGCCAGACTTGTGCCTGCACTTGAATCGTAGATAAGGCAAATGATTCATGCCTTCAAGTGTGAAAGGAATTATATGTGTTAGTAATAATCAAACACCACGAACGTTCCGTATCTTGAAGTCC